>NW_006287680.1:61755-62438 GCF_000327345.1 Myotis davidii
TAACAGGGGCCGGGAGGCCTCTCCCTGACCTCAGGACTATAAGTCCACTCTAGCCAGTATTTAGGTTTTGTTTTTCCTGTGATTAACTACCTGCCTAGCACTTAGTTAAGGGGTTTTATTCCCTCCCTAACTTCAGGGAAAAATCCCTACCTGGGGAAACAACCTTTCTCGGAGCGGTGACCTTGGTTAAAACACATAGCGCCAAGAAGGTGAGCAAACATATTAAGAACAGTATGCCATATATGCCAGGTCCCTTGAGACAGCAAGGATGGACCGGGGCTAAGCAGGGCAATATGCAAATTAACTGCCAACTAAGATGGCAGTTAACTGACAACAAAGATGGTGGTTAATTTGCATATGTAGGCACAATGCAGGGAGGCGAAAGGGAAAGCAGGAAGAAGCCCCCTGCCACTGACAGTGATCGGAAACCCAGGGGGGAGCTAAGAGCTGGGGGGCAGGGCAAAGGCAGCCCCAGGGGATAATCGGAGAATCAGGCGCCTTTGCGTCCCTGACCAGTGATAGCAGGAAGTAGGGGTGGAGCCAGCAATGGGAGCTGTGCAGAGTCGAAGCTGGCAGTCCTGGGAGATAGTGGTCCCTTGCCTGGGCCTAAAGCGGAGCCCACGATCACGGGGCCGCTGCAGCTGCAGGTCCCCGCTGCCCGGACCGGATGCCTCAGCCAGCGG
>NW_006287680.1:62642-62847 GCF_000327345.1 Myotis davidii
AGGAGCCCGTGCGATAGCGGCGCCCCCCGCTTCCACTGCAGGTCCCCACTGCCCGTGCCAGATGCCTTGGCCAGAGGCGTTAGGCCTGGGCAGGGGCAGAGCCTTCAACCACGGGGAGCTGGGGGTCCCCTGCCCAGGCCTAACGCCTCGACCAGAGGTGTTAGGCCTGGGCAGGGGCAGAGTGGGAGATCCTGGGGGGCGGGGA
>NW_006287680.1:63033-89170 GCF_000327345.1 Myotis davidii
GAGCTGGGAAATGGTGCCCAGGCCTGACACCTTTGTCAGAGGCGTCAGGCCTGGGCAAGGGGCCGATCCTGCGATTGGAGGGTGATGGGGGTCAATGCCTGAAGGCTCCCAGTATGTGAGAGGGGGCAGGCTGGGCTGAGGGACACCCCCCCCCAGCCCAGTGCACGAATTTCGTGCACTGGGCCCCTAGTGTATATATATAAAAGACTAATATGCAAAGTGTCCTCTTGGGAGTTCAATCCCTTGCTATGACCTGTGCTGACCACGAGGGGGCAGCGCAGAACATGGTGGGCCACCAGAAGCAAAGGTGGTTTGCTGAGGAAGAGAGGGAAGGAGGAGTCGGTTAACCTGATTGGCCTTGATCGCTGGTCAGGTCTAGGGACCCTACTTGTTCATGCATTTTGTGCATTGGGTCTCTCTCTCTCTCTCTCTCTCTCTCTTCCAATATTAATTGCAGCATTATTCACAGTAGTCAAATATGCAAACAGTCTAAATGCCCATCACCGGAGGAATGGATAAAGAAAATGATAAAACGGTTATCATCCAGCCATTAACAAAAAAGAAGGAAATTCTGCCATTTGCAACAAGTTGGATAATTCCTGAGGGTGTTATGCTAAATGAAATAAGTCACACAGAGAAAGACAAATACTGTATGATCTCACTTATATTTGGAATCTAAAAAAAGTAAAATTTATAGAAACAGAGAGTAGATTGATGGTTACCAGAGCTACGGGCTAGAAAAAACAAGGGAATGTTGTTCAAATGGTACAGCCTTCCAGTTGTAAGAGGACTAAGCCTGGGCATCTAATGTATAGTATGGTGACTGTAGTAACAATACTATACTCGAAAATTGCTGGAAGAGTAGATCTTGAATGTTCTCATCGTAACCACAATAACAAAATAACAATCATGTGCTCAATAACCTTATTGTGGCTATAGTTTCACAATATATGTGTGTATCAAATCATTACATTGTACAGGTTAAATTTACAAAATGTTATATATTGATTACATCTCAGTAAAGGTGTAAACTAAAATAATGTAGAAGGGAGTTTCAGTGGTGTCAATTACCAAGTTTAAAAGAGTGCAGCATGAGACCAAGCAGATTATACCATCTTCATCAGGATCAAATCAATGCTTTTAAAATGTTTAACATGTTTCTTTCACCAAGGTTACGTGAATATATGCTGCTGGGCTTTTGTTTTGTTGTATTTTGTTTTATTCTTTTGTAGTTTACCTTTGGGTTTGAACATTCATTAAAAATAAGACTTTTGGCGCCCTCTTAGCGCAGCAGGCAGCGCGTCAGTCTCATAAGACTTTCAACATTTTCAACCTCGAAACAAATCATCCATCTTAGAGGTGCTTATGGGAATAAGATGATTTCTCTAAATGTATTTGTTCAGTCACATGCACTGGCAGTTTACCATCAAGTAATTTGTATCTTGCTATGTAAAATAAAGAGGTCCCATGATTCACATATTTAGATATCATTTAGTATTTGAAATTGATTCTATAATGACAAAAAGAATCTAATCATTTGACTGTCTTAAAAATATCAGTACAATGGATAATTATCAGTACATAAATAATTTTTGATATGTTTTCTGATTCCTTGAATGGAACCTAGAGAGACATAGTCTTAAGATCATTCAAATGGACTGATACCCAAAAGATGACTGGATGATGAGGCTTCTTCAAGAAGATGTCTACTTGCACCATCCAGGAGTGGGTCAGGGCCAGAGAAGACAAGTCTGGTATCAGGTTTTGAAAAAGAACTTCTGAGTATAGAGGCTAATGGCAAAAGATTAAGAGCTGGGTTAATGATGGCTTGGAGCACCAAGACAAAACCAAAAACAAGAACTGAATGTGTTTCTTCTCCCAAGGCCCTGGTGACTTGCCAAACTAATAGAGGTAGGGTGCCCAGTCACCTTATTTATCTGTGGGGTTTTTTTACCCCTTTGAAGCTCCTGCCTCACTGCACTGACCTGTGTAGCTCCCAGATCAATTTTCTCAGCCAATTACCCTTTTCTTGGGCAGGGATTTCACTCTATCCCAGCTCCTCCTATCTTGCATCCCCATGTTCAGAACTTCAAAATTTTGCCTCTAGTTAACAGAACCCACTTTCTTTTGAAACTGGTAATACTGTTTTGTAAAAGAGGAAAAAATTGGGTTTTGATACCGATGAGTAATATTTATACTAGGTTCATTACTGCATGAGAAACTAAGTTATACAGTCCGAATTTGGGGGCTGGAATTTGGGGTTCTGGAGAAATGAATGCAGGGTGCATATTCAAAATTATCTAAACTCAAGCCAATAGAAAGCCAAAAATAACCTTTTTCCTAAACCCCTTTAAATTAGCAGGTGCAATGAGCTCAGAGGGTTCTCCCTTAGCTGATGTGGCCAAGAAGCAAATTGGTACCTGAATAGGACAGACACAATCATGAAGGAGCTAAGTCATTTTGCAGTGATTTTACCAGGGAAGAAAATCCTATCATAACAGCTAATTTCTGAGAGACACACTGGTCCTAATTCCATAAATAATTTTTAGAGCAATCAATAAGGCAAATAGGACATGGTATTACAAATTTATCAACAGTCATGTTGAATTTATTTTGGCTCAGCAGCAAAGATTGAAGCATTCTAGAGCATATCTCCAAGTAGACCATGGCAATGACTTCAGTAGGAAGTGTTTACAACATCTGCCCACATGTGGCTGAACCCAGTCTCAGGAAAAGCCGATAGATAGAAATGCTACACAGAACCAAGTCTGTAGGCCTAGGTTAAAGCCAGGCCACTTACAGTGCATAGGAGTGATACTGTAAATGAGAAAAAAATGGTCATTTCTATACACTAAGCTGTCATAAGGTCAAGGGGATTTAAGGTCTGTTCATCTCAGGTCCTGTCAGGAGGTAGAGCCCACACAACAATGTGAACATGAAAGGTTTAATACAAATAATGATTAACTATTAGAGGAATTAATTACTGAATAGGAATAAAAGAAAATTATAAAAAATAATCTACAGTTGAGGAAGAATGTCTGTTATGGACTGAATTGTGTTCCCTCCTTCCCAATTTTATATGTTAAAGCTCAACCCTCAATGTTACTTTATTTGGAACAAGGGCCTTTATGGGGATTATGAAGTCCTAAAGGTGGGACTTTAATCCAATAAACTGATGTCCTCATAAAAGAAATAGACAGCCTGGCCTGTGGGAAACTGTTTATTGCCTTCACTATCTGATAAGCATAGACCGAAACCCCCGAAGGCTGGGTGCCTTTGAAGCCCTAGCAAAGCTCTGAGCTAGGCGCCACCTCTGTTTGTCCAGACAGTGGTAGCTGAAACTACTCCCCCATTTATTATTATGTAAAACCTTGCTGATGGGCTAGTCTGCCTGTTAATGGGGGGTTACCTGCCTAAGGGCTATGCTAAGGGCTACTGCAGAATCAATAAAAGCTTGGTGAGGCCTGAGCACAGAGAGGAAGTCCTTTCAATTCCCCGTGAGGACACATGACCTAGTTGTTGACTCAATCCCCAGTAGGAGGTGTGCAGGAGGTATCCAATCAATGATGATCTCTCATCATTGATGTTTCTCTCTCCTTCTCCCTCTCTGAATTCAATAAAAGTATATATTTTTTTTTAAAAAAAAAGAAGAGGTAGCCCTTGCTGGTTTGGCTCAGTGGGTAGAGAGTATGCCCACAGACTGAAGGGTCCTGGGTTTCATTCCAGTCAAAGGCATGTACCTTGGTTGCAGGCTCAATCCCCAGTCCTGGTCACAGTGTATGTGGAAGGCAAACAATTGATGTGTCTGTCACACATTGATGTTTCCCTGTGTCTTTCCCCCTCCTTTGCAGTCTCTTAAAAAAAGAATCAATAGAAAAATATCTTCAGGTGAAGAAGAAGAAGAAGAAGAAGAAGAAGAAGAAGAAGAAGAAGAAGAAGAAGAAGAAGAAGAAGGAAGAAGAAGAAGAAATAATAAGAATAAAAATTTAAACAATAATCATACGTAATAGTAGACAAACATGCAAGTTGACCATGCCTTTGCTACACCCACCAGTCACAAGGGAAGTTCATGCAAAGAGAAAAGACCTGTGAGGACAAAGTGAAAAGGCAACCAAGTGAGAGCCAGGAAGAGATCTGCACTATAAACCTAGTTTACAGAGACCTAGATCATGGACTTTAAGCCCACAAGTTGTGCAAAAATAAAGGTCTGCTGTTTAAACCACCCAGTCTAGTATTTGGTAAATCAGCCTAAGCCAATTAATATAGTGTCCAAGTAAAGAACAAATATGAAAGGGGAGGCCCTTCCCAGGTTTGCAATTCAGATGTCATGGGGAAGGTGTATGTGCAACCCACTGGATGATGACACAGGTGGCTGGGCTGCTCCAGACTAGAGATGATCCCTGTTTGGTAGCTGTTAGTCAGGCAACAGCCTATTGAGTGCCAATGACATTCACCAGGAAGTTTTTTATGAGGGGGGGGGGACAGGATTGCTGTTGAACTTCCTTGGAAACTGGCTGAGGCATCTGCATATAACTGGAAAGTCACTGCCTGGAATGACTGGGAAGCCAGAAGGGCTGCCTGTGAAACTTGTGAAGCCACAAATGGCATTGCTGAAACTTAAAGGTAGAGTTTCACTGTGTGTTCCAAATACTAGTTCAGAACCACAGAGCAAGAAAGAAGAAATGCACACAGAAGCTAGAATATGCCCCACCCTACTGTAATACCCTTCCAGCATCCTCTACTGACACAGTGCCAGCTGTCAAGGGACAACTATTTCAGCATCACCTGCAGCCAAGAAAGGGTGAATGGGGAGCTGAGAGGCAATATATTAATAACTGAAATACCTCCTGTCAGTCACATAAATCAGTGATTTTCCTACTCACATTCAAATATGTTCATTCATGCACATGGATGCATTTGTCCCATCAATGCTTGCCTCATCTCAGTGGTATATCAGAATGTAAGCTCTGCCAATCCCACAATTCAGTGGACTATCCTCATCTTTGCCCACAGACATGCCACCTCCCACTGTACCAGAGGCCCCACTCTAAGGTAACTCTATGGTGTTTATTCTGTCTCTGAAACTTCTCAAAGATTTTCCCAGTTTGACCTGTCTTCTGTTCCATTACAGATTTGATCTGGACATTTCTAGCAGGATTGTTTTTCATAAGTATCCAAAACCCTAACCCTACACACACACATGCGCACTTAGCTTTTCTCTTCCTTTTAAACAATCCAGCATGATTTTGGACATAAGAGAAACTCTAGCCCAAAGCACTATGTTTTCTTCCTTGGTCATTTTTCATAGGTTGGTCACCATCATATTCTACACTCTACCATTGCTGAAAGTCTGTCTTGGGAGATGAACTTCAGTTCATCCAATAATATATGTTGGGGGGGCCTCAAAACCACTTATTTCTTTTCTTTGAAAAGATCTACAATTTAAGGTCATGTGTTATTTCCAAATTTATAATGACTATCTCAGAAATAAAATATTCCTAATAATCATCCTATATAATAAAAGAGAAACATGAAATTAACTGCCCCCCCCACTCAAGCCATACCCACAAACCATGCCCACCAGCCATTCAGAGTGACTATTCAAATGAACCTGATAAAGACTATGGTTAATTTGCATACACAGGTGTCAAGCGCCCCAGGAGGTGATGGCGGCCATGGCCGCGAGCTCCCGGGACCATTGCTGTCCCACAAGGCGAGGCCTGCCATGCCAAGCCACACCCGTGGGCTCCAGGGACCTTGCCGGCGGAAAGCAGAGCTGGAAAGGAGCGAGCAGAGAGTGGGAGGTTTGAGGGACTTGGCAGAGCAGGAGATCGCTGGACGTAGAGCAGAACGAGAGAGAGGGTGGCTTGGAGGTCATGGCTCGCTCTGCCATCCAGCTTTCTCATCACAGCTGTGGAAACGGACATCAAGGAGGAGGAAGTCCCACCCCCACAGAATCAGCCAGAATCAGCCTTTGGTCAGACAGCTCTCAGTGGCCTGATAGCCAGGACTCTCATTCACCTGCATGTCAGAACATGACAGTAGAGAGTGGGACTATGTCTAAAAAACAACTGTTGACACAATGTAGCTCTGCAACCAAAAGATGCTGGTGTTATCATCAGAAAATGTCTTCAGAGCAACGTGCATCTGATCTCGAAAGAAGGTGGTGCCTGTGACAGAATGTATCTGAACACCAGCTACTGGAAAAACATCGCTCCGATGCTGAAAAACACCGGTGTTATTGACAGAAAATGTCTAAAGACCAAAGTGCCTTTGAAGTTGAAAGAAGGTGGTGGTGACGACAGAATATGTCTAGAGAACAGCCATCAACAAGTACTACCTATACCGGTAGGAACTGCCTTCTAAGTGAAAATGGAGTACATGAGGATGCAATTCTCTAACATAATTGTGGTGGAATGACTGTTCGATGTGAATTTGCCTATCACTACATTTCTCTGATGAAAAACCATCCGATGGGAAATTTACTCGATCTTGTAGCAAAGGGAAAGTCTGTCCAAATGATATACATTTTCCAGATTACCTGGCGTATTAAAAAATATTAATGACAAACAAAGATTCTGACAGTAAAAATTTCATAGAAAATATTCGTTCCATAAATAGTTCTTTTGTGTACTGGAACTTTATATCCTTCAGATGGTGTTTCTCAGAAGTTTGCTCAACTCTATATTTTGGATACAGCCGAAGCTACAAGTAAAGGATTAGCAATGCCAGAAAACGAGGGCTGCTCAGAAAGACTCATGACCAACATCAACAACCTTATGCATGAAATAAATGAATTAACAAAATCATACAAGATGCTACCTGAGGTAGAAAAGGAAGCCCAATCTGAAGCAGCAGCAAAAGGTATTGCTCCCACAGAAGTAACAATGCAATTAAATATGGTCTTAATAGTGACCCAGGTAGATATGATTCTTGTGTAACCGAGGTTGCTGTCATATTCATAAACAAAGATGGAGAACCTCCTTTTGAAAGATACTTGCTCATTCTCTGACGTGGTAGCCAGAGTTTTCAATATTAAGCTGGATGCTCTTTTAAATGATATCTGTAAATTCCATTTCTTTGGCAAATAGCTAAAATTCATGTCATTGAAGTTCAGAAATGCGGACTGCCTCACGCTCACATATTATTGATATTAGATAGTGAGTCCAAATTATGTTCCTCTAATTAATTCCCTTTCAATGTGCACAAATTTCATGCACCGGGCTACTAGTAATGTTCATAAAAGGGAAGAACTGTGGTGCCCTTTACCATAAATATCTAACATTGGTTTCCACCATTCACGATATGTAAACATCATTAATGATGCACATGTTGCTGCAGCCAAATTAGATAGGCAGAACATACTAAACCTTAGAAAGTGTAAGTGTCCTCTTATTGGCTAATGACTAACAAAAAAATTATGAGATTAATTTTGGAAAGGTATTTTTCAAGGGTGTCTGAAAATCCTGTCACAAACTATTTATGGTTTTGGCTTCATGGTTAAAGGTTTGATACAGTTTACGGTGCAACTATCTAATTGTTTCTGTACATGTAGATTCCAAAATGCCTGCATTCTGCACTAAAGACTCAGCATGAAACAACACCTGTTGTTGAAATTTACTTAAAATACCTAGAAAACACTTTTGGCACTGACTCTCAGCCACTCATAAAGCAGATGTGCATGCACACATCCTTTAATCTCTTTGAATCATGTTCTTCAGGGATCTTGTTAAAGCTGCATGAGGCCAACTGAAGCTCACAGCAGGAGAAAAGAAGCCTGATTTAAAGCTTGCTGCCATCCACAAATGGCCAGATAACAGAAGATTTTGAAACTGGGCTAACAATGGGTTTGCTGAGAAAGGAATTTTTTTTTTCAGGTTGCCTCTGATGAGACCAGCATAATTTTAAAGCCATGTTGACTGCAAAAGCATCTAACCCACAGTTTATAGTAAATACTTTGTCCCCCTTCTGAGTGTGTCAGCATTTTTTGTGGATTAAAAATTGTGCTAACCCTACACGTTCTTCCCAGAAGACCCATCACTTCCAGGTAGTAGTGCCGGAGATCTGGAAGGCACAGGCAGTGTCCATGGGAGCAGAGTAATTGAACAATCTCAGCTCTCTCAGTTCTCTCAAATGAGGTAAGAGACATGAAACTTGTTATTTTCAAATTAATCCTCTTCCTTTGGATTTTTTGTTAACACTATGCCTCTGAGCAGTGCTCCCCATGTGTTCTTAACCTCTTTTCCCATTAGGAGCAATAAAAATTACTTTCTTGAAACATCAAATAGTAGTGATGCCTTGACCTGTCAAGCAACAGTATGAAATGTAACCATGGCTGCTAACTCTTTTTAACACATTTGGATAAAAGTCTGTTTCCTACTGTTGTTTTTCCCCCATATGTATTAAATATAAATGAATTGTGGCTCATATAGATTGATGCCAGACTCCATGTGCCCTTTGCCAGCTACATGGTCAAGTTTCTTGTATGACTCTGGATTCAGAATCTCAAAGTATAACTAGGTTTGCAGTAGAAAAATTGTCAAGTGGAATTATTCTGGTATGAATGATACCTTTCTGAAATCCAGGTGTTTGTAGGTAGTTAACTAAATTCTGCTGCTTGATTTACTTTTCCCAGTTATACATCATATGTTTACAAATTTAGCAAAAATGTTTCAGTTGCAGGTGGAGAATATTTATATATCTTTGTTATCAAATTGTGTCAGAGGAGATGGGGACCATTCTGAGTAATTCTGGGTCAATAATGCAGAATGCTTATTTTTGTGCTGAGTTAGAGTTTATAGAGTGTATCTTACTTATTGATTGACGGCCCAAATATTTGATATTGAGTTCACACATGAAGTTTAAGCTTAAGTACAATGATTGTGGGGGTTTTTAAGAGAGAAGAAGGGAGAGAGAGAAAAATTGATTTGCTGTTCCAATTTTTATGCCTTTATTGGTTGCTTCTTGTATGCACCCTGACTGGGGATCTAACATGTAACCTTGGTGTGTTGAGATGATGCGCTAACCAATTAGCAACCTAGCCAGGGTTTATTACCTAACATTCATCAGGAAACAGATTGATGAGTGCTAGGTAATAAAGAGACAGATCATTCTAAATCTAGGAAATTTCATACAGAAACAAACAATGTGGCACATTAAGAAATTGTTCCAAATGATAGATCTAGGGGAAAATAATAATTATTTATAAATTGGTGCCCTCTTAAAGCTGACATTTCAGCAATAAAACAAAACTTAATGGAAATGCAGTATATTACATACATGCTTCTCTTATTCCAGATCTATGTTGTATTCCTACAAATTTTTCAGTCTCACACATTAGAAAGAAGGTAAACAATTCTTAGCTCAATCCTCCAACAGAGATTAAAGGTATGCATTTTTTAAAGATATGCCTAGAGAGCACAATGCTATACTTTTAATATTAAGAGATAACTAAAATGTGGTTTATGTCTCTAAAGAGGTAAGACTAGATTCATATTTCTGACAATATAGATTTTCTTCTCTTATTCAGTAGTCACCTTGATGTTAAGCATAACTATGTAATAAAATCTGTCAAATATAACTAAAAAGTAATGTGGAAAATATAAATATGATATAAAATAAGTGCCCCCTCACCAAATGTCCTGATAGAGAACTTGTGCACCAGCTGTTTCAACTGCACAATTATTAGATTATTAATACAAGATACACAAGTTAATCTAAACATAATTAGTACACTGATTATTAAAAAGGCCCAATTGCTAGCCTTGGTGTAGTGTCAACATGCTGTAAGTTTCTTTATTTCATTTATCATTAGCAATTTTCTGGAGAACTCAGAATCACAAAGTGTTTTGATTCTAGTATGGGTAGTTCTACACCATCATTTAAACTAAGAATGAAATGGTTAAATTGGACATGATCAATTAAATTGAATTCAGCTCACCTGTACAGAGGAATCATTCATTGGCTTACTAGTACAGTATTTCTGACATGCCCATTTTATTCACGAAATAAAAAAGCCGTAGCAATTAACATCGGGCCATTAGTAGCTATTATCAAAATATCTCAACTTATAAATGGGAGAGCTTTAGTAACATTTTTTTTATCACCCCAAATCACATAAAGTGCTGTTCCACACTACCTCTCAGTTGAACTGAATTAAAATGTGAGTGATAAAAAATCCTATCTAATGAAGAGGGAATGTGCTAATTGACCCTCATGCCATCACAAAGATGGTGGTGCCCACAGCTAATAAGGAGGGAATATGCTAATTGACTGCCCTGCCCTCCAAGATGGTGGCACCCACACCCACAAGATGGCCAGCAAGGGACGGCAGTTATGGGTAATCAGGCTGGCAGGAGAAGGCAATTCGGGGTGACCAGGCCTGCATGGGAAGGAGGGCATTTGGGGGGAACCAGGCCATCAGGGGACAGTAGTTAGGAGTGACCCAGTCAGCAGGGGAGGGAAGTTGGGGGGGACCAGGCCTGCACGGGAGGGCAGTTAGGGGCGACCAGGCCTGTAGGAGAGGGTAGTTGGGGGCAACCAGGCCGAACAATTGGGCCAGCAGGTGATTAGTTAGGCACCAATCAGGCTGGCAGGGGGATGGATAGGGGGTAATCAGCAGGCAGACAGAAGTGGTTAGGGGAAATCAGGCAGGCAGGCAGGTGAGCAGTTGGGAGCCAGCAGTCCCAGATTGTGAGAGGGATGTCTGACTGCCAGACATCCCCTGGAGGATCCCAGATTGGAGAGAGTGCAGGCTGGGATGAGGAACACCCCGCCCCCCCCGCCCCGCACCCTAGTGAACAAATTTCGTGCACTGGGCCTCTAGTGTAATATATTTAGGTGCAAATAAAAACAGTGAGAAAAGCTCTGCACCGTTGTAACAATGACTTTATCAGTAAGAACTGGAATAAATTCAAGTAGGAAGAAATACCATGGCAAAGCATTAGTACCATTCAAAATTAATGATAAATGAATCTCAACAAGGTATGACACAAATTTCACCTGCGTCATGAAGATTGTGTTTATTATTTCAGGTGTGATTTCTTCCTATTCCTGAGCTTTTGACATTTTCAATATATCTCACGTTATAGCTGGTTTATGGAGGTCTGCTTATGCCTATGAGATTCTACATTTTACTATTAAGTTTATTTAGTCAATCAGCACAATTTGTTCCATGCCTACTTCATACACAGTGCTAGGCATGAGGGAGAAAAATCAAGATTATTAAGTGATGGTCCCTGCCCTGATTGACTGTATAAATAATTGTCTGCAGAGTCTTTTTTTAATTCTCCTCACAACATAGCATGCATAGATGTTCAATATACTCTCTCTGAATGATAAAAAGTATATATGTCTATTTTTTCATAAATATTATTACTTCTGTGCCTCTCTCCACTTGCCGCACCACTCAAAGTCCTGAGAAGCTTACTTCTGGCACCAGCACTTGCCCCAGAAAGGTACCCAGGTGTTCTACCAAATTACTCATTCCTGGTTTTCTGTTGTGACCATCCATCTTCTTTGACATTTGCTTCATATTTTCATATATGATATCTGCTTCTGATTATACCTAGTGCAGTGGACTTATGGTCACAAATTAATTCCTTCTCTTCCCCCTGTTTTTAATTCTATAAATCCCCTTTATTCATTTCTCTTATGGCTTTGAGTAAGACAAATTTCTCCGCTGGATTTTGGTACCTAAATAAGCTAGGTAGGTAAACCTAGGTTGTTGTGCCAGAGTGGATGTGTTAGCCCTTGAGTATCTTCAATAGCTTATATTTTCCTATTGAAAAAAAAGCCAAATAACTTGGATTATCATATTCTACACACCACCTTCCCTCTGTTTCTTTTCCACCAAAGCCTGAAATTAAGCACTAAAACTGATAGCTGTGAATATGAGGAGAGGAGCAGAGATGGCTGCTGCCTAACAGGAGGCTGAGTGTCCTTGCTCCCAGTTATAGACTGGACTTACAGTTAAAATGCTTCACTGTCAGCTTGAAAAAACAAGAGAAGTATAGGTGATTGGACATATTTTGTCTAAGGAGCACTGGAGAAACAGAGTAGAGACTGGTAAGAAAGGGGGAGTCACAAAAAAGGGGGAGCCAGCACTTGGCTGAGAGGCCTGAGGGATAGTGGCTGCAAAGCTCCCTCCCCTTAGGAGTGTGGACTGGCATCTGACCACAAGGATCTCAAACTCTGAGCAGTGGAGTTGGGAAGGAGTGCTTGTGTCTGGTAGAGGATATTTAGGGGAACTGGGGGCTGGACAGGCAACATGCTTACAGGAGACTCTTTTGATCAATCTTACTTAGCCCCAGGGAAGCTGAAACTGCCACTTCAGAGGATATGGCTTTGATGCAGAGATTAATTTCCCCTCAGTAAGTGCCTGACAGTGAAACCCCTAAGTAAGGGATCCACTAACCTTAATTATGCTAGCCTCCCTCCACCCTAAAGATATTCTTCAGGAGACACTGGAGAAAGACCAGGCAACCGCAGGGGGAAGGCAGAGTAGCTGACAGGTGGAGGTGGTCAGCAGAGAACCCCAGACCGGCCATCTACAAAAGGACACTCAGAGCCAAACTTTGACAGCTCTTATCATTGACTGACACAAAAGTACCTCCCAGGAGGCCTAAAGCATACAAAATAGAGAGCCTCGGACATCATAAGCTACCCAGATGAATTCACTTGGCTGGCTTAAAAAAAAGTTTATTTTTTATTTTGGTTTTATTTTACTTGTTTGTTTGTTTTTGTTTGTGTGTTTTTCCCAATATTTGATATTTCCTGCTTTATTGCTTTGATATTATAATTATTACATTATTTTTTGCTTTTTTTCTTGTTTCTTTCATATCACTTATTGGCCTCCTTCCTTACTATATATTTGTTTTCTTTCGTTTCTATTCCATCCTTTTTTTGCTTTATCTTTATCTTTCTTCTTATTACCTTTGCATAAACTTTCTTTCTTTTTTTCTTTCTTCCTTTCTTTCTTTCTTCCTTTCTTTCTTTCTTTCTTTCTTTCTTTCTTTCTTTCTTTCTTTCTTTCTTTCTTCTTCTTGTCTTTTATTTTTTTAGCATTTTCCTTTTCCTACTCTTTACTCTTATTTTTGCTCTCCGTTCTTTCCTTGCAGAATCTTTTTTCTGCCCCTTTTATCTCAAAATAGCCATCTTTATTTTTATTTATTTTTAATTTTTTACTATTAGTAATACTATCCTTTTCTTTATTTTGTTTTTTCCTTAGTATTCGTGTTATCTCTTCTCTTTCCTAATTCTCTTTTCTCTTGAATTGTTTGCATTGTGGCTGTTAGGATATTTTATATGTTCCTGTTTGTTTCCTGTTGGTTTTACTTTGTTTTTCCATGTCAGCACCTGTACAACAACTCACACAAAGTAGTGGTGGCTGAGCCTCACAGCAAGCCAGCCTAAGAAGAAAGTCCTCCAACAAATGGGACAACAACAATGGTACCCAAGTACAATAGGAGAGGCCAAATAACCCACAAAAGGGACACATGTAGAATATACAGCTCAGTAGTACAGGCATAAACACCTTTGGGACACATAGGATATTTTCTATAAAGCCCACACCACAAGACTGGGAGTCATAGAAAATATGATAAGTAGAAACACAAAGAGACAACTAAAATGGGAAAACAAGGAAACAACCCCAAAATTAAATAAAAGGAGGAATCCTCAGAAAAAGACCTATATGAAATGGAGGTAAGCAAGTTATCAGACATAGAGTTTAGAGTGATGGTTAAAAAAGATGCTCAAGGATCTTAGTAAGAATTACAAGAAACTTAATTGTAATTTTTCCAGGAATTTAGGGGGGATTACAATAAACTTAATGAAAGCTACATTAGCATGAAAAAAAGATACACATATTATGAATCAGAACTAGGAATAAATGAAGAATACTATATCTGATATCAAGAATATGCTGGAAGGAATTAAAAGTAGGCTTGATGAAGCAGAGGACAGAACAAGTGAATTAGAAGATAATGTAGAAAAAAACACTCAAGCAGAATAGCATAAAGAAAAATATATACTTGATAAGCATGAGAACAGTTTAAGGGAACTTTGGGACAACATGAAGTGAAACAGCATCCACATTATAAGGGTAACAGAGGAAGAAGAAAATGAGCAAGGAATAGAAAACCTGTTGGAAGAAATAATGACAGAAAACGTTAAGATGCTGAAGAAAAGAAAAACATACAAGTTCAGGAAGCACAGAAGGTATCAATCGAGATGAACCTAAAGAGACCACTCCTAGACACATTATAATTAAAATGGCAAATGTTAAGGGCCACAAGAGAGAGATAATCAGTGACTTACAAGGGAGCTCCTATTAGGCTGTCAGCTAATTTTACAACAGAAACGTTACAGGCCAGAAAGTAATGGCATGATGTATTCAAGATCAAAACAGGGATCTAAAACCAGGACTACTCTACCCAGCAAGACTATCATATAAAGTAAGTAGTGAAATAAAGAGTTTCACAGAAAAAAAAAGCTAAAGGAGTTTTTGTTTATTTGTGTGTTTATAAATATATCTTTTATGGATTTCAGAGAAGACAGGTGAGAGAGAGAGAGGTAGAAACTCAATGATGAAAGAGATTTATTGATTGGCTTCCTCCAGCACACCCCCTACTGGGGATCAAGCCCAAAACAGAGGCATGTGCACTGACTGGGAATTGAATCATGACCTCCTCCTGGTTCATAGGTTGTCCCTCAACAACTGAGCTACACCAGCCCAGCAGCTAAAGGATTTTATTACCACAAATCCAGCATTTCAAGAAATATTAAAGGTACTCCTATAATAATAATAAAAATAGAGAGAGATAGAAACATAGGCATAAAGAATGAAAATGGCAATAAATAACTACCTATCAATACTAACCTTAAATGTAAATGGATTAAAAGTTCCAATCAAAAGAAATAGGATAACTGAATGGATAAGAAAACATGACCCAATTATGTGTTATCTACAAGAAACCCACCTCAGAACAAAAGACTCACACTGGTTAAAAGTGAAAGGATGGAAAAAAAATTTTCCATGCAAATGAAAATGAAAAAAACAACAACACAGGAATAGCAATACATCTATCTGAAAAAAAAAATAGACTTTAAAGCAAAGGCCATTACAAGAGTAAAAAAGGCCACTACATAATACTAAAGTGATTGATCCAACAAGAGGATATACCATGGTAAACAAATATGCACTCAATATAGGAGCACCTAAATATATAAAAAAAAGTCCTTGGAAGATGTTAAGGGAAAGATCAAGAACAACACAGTCATAGAAGGGACTTTAATAACCCACTGACATCACTGGATAGATCTTCCAGACCAAAAATAACCAGGGAAACAAGAGACCTTAAATGACACCCTAGATTAGGTGGATTAATTGAAATTTATAGAACATTACAAATTGCAGAATATGTGCACATGGTCATTCTCAAAGATAGACCACATAGTAGGACACAAAATACGTTTCTAAAAGTTCAAGGGGATTGAAATGATACCAAACATCTTCTTGGATCACAATGGCATGCAATTAGAAATCAACCACAATAAAAGTACTCAAAATCTTTTAAACAAATGGAAGCTAAATAGTATGTTGTTAAACAATGAATGAGTTTCCAATAAAATCAAGGAAGAAATACAAAACTTCCTGGAAACAAATGAAAATGAATACACAACTGAAAATCTAAGGGACACAGCAAAATCACTCCTGAGAAGGAAGTTCATAGTATTACAAGCCTACTGCAAGAAATAAGAAAAACCTCTAATAAACTAGCCAACACTACAACTAAAAGAATTAGAAAGAGTATAACAAGAAAAACCCAGAGTAAGTAGAAGGAAGGAAGGAAGGAAGGTCAGAATGTAAATAAATGATAGACTAAAAAAAAAAGAAAAACATAAAACGCACACACACACACACACACACACACACAAAGATCAATTAATCCAAGAGCTGGTTCTTTGAAAAGATAAACAAGATTGAACTGTCAGTCACTCATTAAAAATAATGGGATCTCTGTAACCTCCTGTTAACTTGTTTCCCTGACTTCATTCTTGAGCCCTACTGTCCCACTACATCTGATGCCAGTGTGATCTGTTTAACTTAGACCATGCATGCCATTACTCTGCTAAAAGTGTCACCAACTCCCCAATTATATTCAATAAATCATGTAATTTTTTTAAAATCTTTATTGTTGCAAGTATTACATATATCTTCTTTTTTCCCCTTTAACCCCTTCTAACCTGCCCCCACCCTCATCCCCACCCCCACGCCAGGCCTTCACCACCCTATTGTCTGTGTCCATGGGTTATGCATATATGCATACAAATTCTTTGGTTGATCTCTTCCATCCCTACTCCTCAACCCTGAGCCCTCTGAGATTTGACAATCTGCATAATCTCTATCCTGCACTACTGCCATTTACCTTTTCAGTGTTTTCTTACACCACCCTGCCTTTTGTTCCCCAGAACTCCTAACCCACTAAAGCCCAAATGACTGTTTTTCAATTCTGTTTAAACACTTTCCTGTGTTCTTATTTTGGACTTTGGCCTATGCTTCCCTTTTTTGCCTGGAAGCCTTCTCCTCTAACCTCCCTGCCTCTACTCAAGTCCTTTTGCTTTGTAAATCCCACCCCTTTCATCAGGTCCCACTGTTTGTTTGTTTGTCTGTTTGTTTGTTTGTTTGTTGTTGTTGTTTTTCCTAGAAAACCTGGGTTAGGTGCTTCTCTGATGTGTATTTCTATCTGATCACACTATATTGTTATGACCATTTCAATGATCTTTAGCCTGTCTAATCAGGTTGTTCAGCTTCACAAAGACTAACACCTTGACTGTCTCACTCTCTACTATTAGTTGCAGGCACAGAAAATGTTCCCAATGCATATTTGCTGACCGAAAGGATGAACACGCCTTTTCTAATCATTGAAAAGATAAAAGCTTGCAGCAAGGGCATACAATTGGTAAGAACTATAATTACAATCAGGATGGTGTTTAAATTTTTAAAAATCCACATCGAAAATCTTTCCTAAGATGATCTCTCTAATAACTATGACACTCATATGATTTGTAATTTGGAGCCAAATCGTATAAAATACATTTTTTTGTTGAATTAAAAATACATTTGTAATTGGAGCCAAATAGTATAAAATACATTTTTAAGGTATTTTAAGGTAGCATGTTGAAATGTTACCTTAGTGAGCATTTTCCAAGAGCTGAACCTGTGACTTGGTCATTTTGTGGCATCAAATGGCATCACTTGATACGCTTACAGCCCTGCAAAGAGTAAGCACTCAATACTTGTTTGAACATTTGAGAGTAACTTATATTTGTTATATGTGAATCCAGAAACTTGCTATTCATTGGTATACACATAATATAGGCGTTTATAGTTTCATTTATGTTTATGTTTGATGATGTCTGAGATTTATTAAGTATATATTATCCTCTCTGAGGAGTTACAAAAAGAAATACATGACTACTTTATGAATTGTAATGTAAATATCTGATATGCAGAATGTATTTTCATTGTTACAAATTGAACATAATTAAAGCATAGTGATTAATCACAAAAACAATATGTAATTATAGATGTGTTTTCCGATGGTCTTAGGCGACCCCTGTGAAAGGGTCGTTCAACCCCCAAAGGGGTCGCGACCCACAGGTTGGCAACCCACAGGTTGAGAACAGCTGCCTTAGGGGAAAGGGCATTCTAATAAACAGATAATTTTCACAAAAATAAAACAGTAACAAAGTTGAAAATACAGTATAGGCTTATAATATACTGAAAGCCTACTCTAATAACCTCCTGACTGGTATTCCTGGTTCTACTATTTTTGTTCAACTCACATCTAACTTTCATCATCCATTCACAAAGTGGCCAGGGGATCTTTAAAAAAGATTTATTATATCCCAACGCTCTGTTGTACAAAACTCTTTAAGGACTTTCCATTATACTCTGTTGGAAACTTCATGATCTGGCTCCTGCCACCCCCTCTGACCTCAAATCTTCATAACTCAGTTGCTCTCTTTCTTTTCACCATAGTGCAAATTATTGACTAAAATGCAATTATATTTTAATCTGTATTTATTGCCTGTCTCCCTCACTACTACGTGTACTTCATGCCAAAAGGACCTTATCTGTCTTGGTTACTGCTGTATCTTTAGTAACTGCCTGTGACTGGCACAAAGTAGGCATCAAGAAATATGTTTTAAGTCAATGAATAAATATCATAAGGCATGTAATTGAAATGCAGTTATTTGAAGTCAAAACATAAATGTTCACATTCAGTACAGATTAGAAAATCAATGAAACCCTGCAAATTATATTAATAGGAAATTAGAATATCATTAAACACAATACTTACAATTACTCAGGAATACAGCAAAATAGTCATGTTATAAATTTTATCACATTCACTAAAGCAAATAAATACACTTGTTTAAATAAATTTAAATATACTAGTGGTGGAGGATAGTCAATAAAATTATCATTCATGTAGGTCAAATAAACAATCTATAATCTCCATTCAATACTAAAAATACCAACTTTCTTTCTGTTTTGCAAATAATATGAAACTTTAATCTGTTTGAGATTATTTGGAGCTGATTTTTTTCTACCTGTAGATATCTACATATCAAAGAGAATTGAAAATATACATCCATACAAGAATATGTACACAAATGTAATAGCAGAATTATTATAAATAGAAAAAAGTAGAAATAATCCGAACATTTATAAGCTGATGTGTGGATAAGCAAAATGTGATATATCCATATAATGGATCATAATGTCATAAAAACTAATGTAGTACTGATACACACTGCAATATAAATGAACCTTTAAAATATAGTGCTAAGGGAAAGAAGACAAAGATGAAAGACACATATTGTATGATTCCAATTACATGAAATATCCAGAATATGCAAAGCTATAGAGACAGAGGTAGTTGACAGCAGGTGGGGGAGGGGAGTATAGGGAGACAGTGTTAATGAGAATGAAGCTCTATTTTGGAGTGATGTAATGCTTTTAAATGAGACAGTGCTGATGGTTGTGCAACTCTGAATAAACTAGAACAAACTGAATTGTGCACTAAAATTAGATTTTCAGTTATGTGCATTTTATTTCAAATTTTAAAAATTAAAAATGGCATCATGATTTTTTTGGATAAATACGAGGTAGCTAGTGGAACTTAAAAACTGGTCATAAAGAGAATAAACAAGACTGAAGTTCAGTTAATCACAATTTTTAACTTCTCTACTATCTTCACCTGAACTTTCTTAAAAATTAAGCACTCAAAGTGAATAGGGCCATGAAGGAATACGCACAGCACTGCTCTGGGTAAAGGCACTCAGCTGAAGAAGCAAGGGAGAGCTCACATGCAAACCACTGCCACACACTGAACTGTAGGCTCTGGCATGTGGTTTATCTGCCCAGAATAAGGGGTGCCATTCACTAACTTGCACAAATGTGTTACACAGTTTAACATTAATCCTAGCAAGAACAATGCAGAAAAAGCGATATCTGCTATTTCAATAGTATAGTTTGTTTCAATATAAGGAGAACTATTACAAGTCTGAAAATTCAGTGATAGCAATCTTAGGCAAGTTATCAGAAAAGTAATTGCTACAAAACATGTATATTTCTTCCTAAAATGACTTATTTAGCATTAGTTCATTAAAATTATTTACCTACATAAAATACATCAGCAAAAATGACAATCAGAACTAAATGTATATTTTAACAGGTTTCAAGGACAAGATGCTTTCTGCTTTCTTGGGATCTTTGCTACAACTAACATCTGCTTCTGTATAAAGCTTTCCTATAAATTGATATAAAAATTAAATGCATAACAATTTACAGGTTATAAGTTGGGCATATGCAAAAAAGTGATAAGACATTTCAGAAGACAAAATATATTGCAAAGTATCAAATTATAAAATATATTTTAGGTACAATAATTAAAGAAATATTTCTGGCATTTCTTATATAAGCTCTAGATTAAGACTAAAAATTCACCCTTTTAACCATACATGTTTCACCTTTACAAAAATTATATTTTGTTAATAAGTACTAGTATTAATATTCTCCTTTTTGTCTTCTACACTTTACTTTTTAAATAAAAACATGGGTGAAACGTGAAAACAAATTATTCAACAATATTACTAATACATCAATAATTCACACAAAAAATAGTAATTTAAAATTTAGCTGCTGGTGGCCTATCCTTGAGATAGGCAAAAATGTCTAGCATGTCTACCATGGAAGTCATCTTGGCTTATAAGAAAACTAGAGGCCCGGTGCAAAATATTTGTGCACTCGGCAGGGACGGGGAGGTCCCTCAGCCCAGCTGGTGCCCTCTTGCAGTCTGGGACCCCTCGGGGGATGACCATCTGCTGGCTTAGGCCCGCTCCCCGGGGGATTGGGCCTAAGATGGAAGTCAGACATCCCTCTGGCAGTGTGGGAGCCCTCGGAGGATGTCCACTTGCCAGCAGGGAGCAGACCTAAGCTGCAGTCGGACATCCTTAGCACTGCTGAGGAGGCAGGAGAGGATCCCACCACCAACGCTGTACTGGCAGCCATCAGCCTGGCTGGTGGCTGAGCAGAGCTCCCCCTATGGGAGCACACTGACCACCAGGGGGCAGCTCCTGCATTGAACATCTGCCCCCTGGTGGTCAGTGTGTGTCATAGTGACCAGTCATTTCCAGTTCTTCTGCTGTTAAGGTCAATTTGCATATTACCCTTTTATTATATAGGAGTGCCTGGCCAGCCTGGGTGAGGAGTGGGCAGCAGTTTGCAGGCTGGCCACAGCCCCTTCAGGGTGGGGGTCCTCCCTGGGCTGCCTGGCCAGCCTGGGTGAGGAGTGGGCAGCAGTTTGCAGGCTGGCCACAGCCCCGTCAGGGTAGGGGTTCCCCCTGGGGTGCTTGACCAGACTGGGTGAGGGGCTGATGACTATTTGCAGGCTGGCCACAGCCCCTTCAGGGTGGGGGGTCCTGCTAGGGTGCCTGGGCAGTCTGGGTGAGGGGCTGAGGGCCGTTTTCAGGCTGGCTAAGCTCCCCACCCAGGACCTTCACCCCATTAGGGTGGGGCCAGCCTGGGTGAGTCGCCTTTAGCTGAGGCCACAGCTGGCTCAGGGCTGGCAGGAGGCATGGCTTCCTCCATCATTGGGGCAACCAAGCCTCCTGCTTGCTCCAGCTTCGTGGCTGCCGGCCGTCATTTTCGTTGAGTTAATTTGCATATAGTCACTCTGATTGGCTAGTGGGCGTGGCTTAGGGCATAGCGAAGGTACGGTCAATTAGCATCTTTGTCTTTTATTAGTGTAGATGATTTTGGGTGTCAATATATAATGTATGAAAGTGTGAATTCTTCACCTGTCAAAGAAAATGTTATCTGAGAATATTTTTTGATTAATACAGAATTTAAAAAAGCTACTTTGCATAAATACCTTTTTTGATAACAGGGTAGGTACAACATTTGTTTTAGTTATGTACAGATGAGTATTTGAGATGTATGGACTTCCAAATAGTTGATTTAGTGTTAAAATGATAATGATATATTTAAGATAGTAGAGAAAAATGAATACTTACTATTTAATTGAACATGTAAAAAATTATGATGGTCTAACTGCCATGTATAACTAGCAAAACCATTGCTACATAATGGTGTCTGGCACACTTGTTGTAGGCTATTTGCCCATGAGATATTCTATATTAAAAGAAGAATACTTAATAGAAAAATTATTTTTCTAAAACATAATTTAAGCCCTAACCGCTCTGGCTCAGTGGATAGAACATCGGTCTGCAGATTCAAGGGTTCCAGGTTCAATTCCAGTCAAGGGCATATACCTTGGTTGTGGGCACATACCCATTAGGGAGTGTGCAGGAGGCAGCTGATTGATGTTTCTCTCTCGTCGATGTTTCTCAACTCTCTATTCCTCTCCCTTCCTCTCTGTAAAAAAAAATCAATAAAATATATTTTTAAAAACCACATAATTTAATTATTTTATCTGTAAATTTAAAAGTTCAAAACACTGCTATCTTCTACATTTAATTTTGCATCAATAAGTAGAAAGTTTGCATGGTGTCCTCACACAACTCTGACAGAGAGCTGTCAATGTCAAAAGGAAGAATATTTAAAACTTTGAGTTGGCTATTTTGATTGTATTGTATGCCAAACACAGTATCTTGGCATGTCTGCTTTGGTTTTCATAGAGAACAAAAATGTACTCATCTGGGAAAATATTTTTTCTACTTTCCCTCATTTTGTATTGCCAAGAAAGGGATGTCACCAATCATCATTTTCTTTGGCATTTAACAATAGTGGCTAACTAATACAATAAGTGCTTTCTGAAACTAAGTTGTTATTTGAAAAGAATTATTTTTAGTGTGGAATATTAATAGCCTGTGAATTCTTTTTCCTTCTGTTTCCAGTTTCTGAGCAGTTGATGTTATCAACAATGAGAACAGAAATTAGAATGTCTGGTGAAGACAGTGTGATAACTAACTGTATAATCTGGAAATATAAATGCAGTTTTAGCATTCTTCTGGTCAAATGAAAGAATTTCAATATCAATTTATAAAAAAATAGCTTATATATTTCAAAATAACTTATATCAAAAGCAATTTAGAAGAATTATTGAAAGAAATCACCATAGGAAAATAATTCCAGAAAGAGAATTAAGCATGAACAAAAAATGGAATGACATACTGATATTACATACAGATATAAAACTTTGATGGCAAACTATTCCATATTACCTATAAACAGTAATTCCCTAGTTCTGTCCAATGCAAACAGAACATAATTTTTCATAATACATTTAAATATTACCTGAAAACAATAATGTTTATGTTCAAATAAGGTAGGTGAGAATAGCATTAAAAAACTAAACACATTTCCATTTACTACAGTAATTCACAATGACTGTAATGTTCTTTTGATGTGGCAATGTGCACTATAAATCTTCTAGAAGAAGATATGGCAAATAGCATTTCCCAAGTATATTATACAAACAATTTAAGAGACTATTGTTCTACAAGTGTGTTTTTAAAATAATGTTTCCTTGGAATGTCTATTTCTGAAAATGATGATAGTTCTTATTTTATGGCAGAAAAAGTAAAGTATAGAGAATAACTATAGATAAATGAGTAAACGATGAAAAGAAATTGGAACCTCAAAATTTAAAGTCTTATCATCTTTTTACAAGAAATGTAAAATACTTATCTGGGCTAAGATCCACATGTCTTAAATATTGTGAGATGTTAACTTTTCCTTTCTGTAATCACAAAAAGAAAGGACTACATGTAGTGAGTACATAGTAGGGATATGAATCTTAAGAATTTATACATAAAATCATTAAAAACTGCAAATGAAAATTTAAAAAATAATCAGTGTGGCCCTAGCCAGTTTGGCTCTGGGAATAGAGCATAGGCCCGTGGACTAAAGGGTCCTGGTTCAATTCTGGTCAAATGCATGTACCTCCGCAGGCTCGAGCCCTGGCCCTGGTCTGGGAGCATGCAGAGGCCACTAATCTAAGTGTATCGCTCAGATCTATGTTTCTCTCTCTGTCTCTCCCACTTCCTGCTCTCTAAAAATCAATGGAAAAAATATTCTCAGGTGAGGATTTAAAAAACATCAGTGTGAGGTGGAAGCTTTATATTAGCCTGTCAAGAAAATGTGTATTAAGCAGAGCTTAACTACTTCAGATGTCATTTGAGATTCTTCCTATGTTAACTTCAAAGTCTTATCTAAGATATCTGTGATTTCACAAGGCCTAACTCCCTGGCTGTTTCTTACTACAATCATTTGATATAACTTGCATGTATCTTCTGCCTCAAGATTATTCTTTTTTATAATCACCTGTTAATACTGATCAGGAGCATAGAACAAAATAAAGACTTTGCTGCTCACCACAAGACAATTGTATATCTTGTTGAAGTGAAAAGACGAAATTAAAGTTGCAATATGTTGTCACAGCCTAAAAATGGATTATTGAGCACATATTTTTAAAGATTTTTTGACAATACCCACCACTACAAATATCACATCACCATATATCTGTGGGAACATAACCAGCACTTGCTTCATATAATCTTATAATTTTTCCATTCAACTCCTTCTAACTTCCAATGCAGATGGGTCCTTGAAAACCTACAGAAAGTTTAATTTTTTTAAGACTGTATTTATTTATTTATTTTTAATTTATTTATTGTTGTTAATCCTCACCAGAAGATATATTTTCCCATTGATTTTTAAAAAGAATGGAAGGGAAGGAAAAGTGAAAGAGAGAGAAAGAGAGAGAGAAAGAGAAAGAGAGGGAGAGGTGAGAGAGACACATCAATTGGTTGCCTCCCACACTGAGTGGCCCTGGGATCAAATCTACAACACAGGTACATGCCCTCAACTGGGAATTAAACCTGTGACCCTTCAGTGCACAGGCCAATGCTCTAACCACTTAGATACACTTACAGGGCAAGATTTTGTTTTCTTATTATAGTTTTAGGTTCATGGAAAAATGGAGAGGAAATTACAGAGATTTTTCCATAGATCTATTGCCCCACACATGCATAACCTCCGTTCTTATCAACATACCCCATCAAAGTGGTACATTTGTTACAATTGATGAACCTAAATTGAAATATCCTTATCACCCCCATCCATAGATTATATGAGGATTCACTTTTGGTATTGTACATTGTCTGGGTTTTAACAAATGTATAATGGTCTGTATCTACCATTAGAGTATTATTGAGAGTAGTTTCATGTACTTAAAATTTTTCTGTGCTCCACATTTTCATCCTCTGTCCCCCAAAGGGGCCTAATTTTTATGATCAAATATATCTACTATAAATTTCTAAATAAATACAGTTTATTTATCATACAAATCCAATATTATTAGAGTAAATCCTGAAGTATATAAGACACTAAATATAACTAACATTAGATGAAACATAAGATATAAAACATGATATACCCCTGTCACTTCAAACATATAAAAATTATAGATAAAATATCATTTAAAATACTTACAGATTTCTATTTCCAGATAAAATGGAGTAACAAAGACCAAATGTAATCCTTAAATAAAGCACAAGCAGCACAAAGAAAAATATTCAACTGCTTTCAGGCATTAGACAGTAGACAAGCCAGAACCATGATTTCTGAGAGAAAGAAAACTAATGAGAGAGATAAAGTCATGCTGTCTCTCTCAGACGTATGTTTTGGGATGCAGGAGCAAAGGTGGAAATACACTACAGAGCCCTGCAGACAATTTCTGAGAAGGAAAAAATTGGAGGTTGAGGCACCTAGAATCTTCAAATAGAAGGACCAGAGTAGAGGGAACAATACAGAGACACAGCTCCAGGCATTGACTACACTTCCTCTTGAGTCTTGAATGAGTACTAGACTCTACATGCTACATTGAAATTATATAAAACAAGGCAAAAACAAACAAACAAAACAAACAAAACACAAACCATAGAGTTATAAAATAAAAGATTGTTAGAACTCAAACAAGTTAGGGAGAGATATTTAAATTCTGAACAGTAAGAATGGAGACAAAGTGATGACCTCCTGACATAGTGGAAATCCCAAAGTCAAGCTTTATTAGTTACTTAATATGTAGGAATTATATTGATCTGCAGGCTAATTAACTGCTTGTAAATTAGCAAAGCCCAATGCTTTTATTTATTTATTATTTCATTTAAGGAGCTTGGATTTTATTCTAAGAGCAATGGAAATCCATTGGAGAGTAAGCAACAAAGGAATACATCCTCTGATTTATGTTTTTAATTTTTGGTCAATTGGTACCAGGTTATTTATTTATTTATTTTTAAATTTTTTATTGATTAAGTTATTACATATGTGTTCTTATCCCCACCTTACCCCCCAGGTTCAGTCTTACCCACCAGCTCCTATTCCCGTGTGAGACGTCCAGCCCTGCCACTGGCACTTCCCCACGCACCTCTGGAAACCTGACCAAGGAGGCCCCGCAGGGCTTTGTCACATCTTCAAAGTCTTCGAACAAAGGAAGGAAGTGAAGGGTGGGAAGGCCGGTCATGGCAACTCAGCTCCTCTTTGATCCTCTGAAATAGATTGTAAGTGTGACTGTCAGAATCTTTCCCTTGAGGCTCCCCC
>NW_006287680.1:91551-92728 GCF_000327345.1 Myotis davidii
TACACTGTGTTTATCTCAATTTTCTTAAGTTATTTTTATGTATCTCAACTATATAGTACTCACTGGTGATATCACTGATTTTTTCCTGTGGTTTTACAATGCTTTTGTTTGTTTGTTGCTTTTGATGCACAGGACTTGCTTCTTCAAATACATAGTAAGTTTTTTTCAGGACAACTAACTTTTCATAGCTTAACAATTAGTAAAAGAACTTAAAAATTAACTATAGCTTTTCAATGGTCTTTACTAATGACACTAAGAAATATTTTAAAATTTATTCTTGCATAAATTTTTAAAATAAAATTTTCATAAATTGATTATAAAGTCAATGCAAAATAAAGGTCTGTTAAATGAAGTAGCCGTTAGTGAAGTAATGGTTAACTACCTACTGACCATCTGTCTACTGCTTTCCAGACTTCATCAAAACATATATATTTCACATGAACTGTGAAAAAAATTGCAAATATTTAAGTAGAGCTTAAACATATATCATCAAGTCAGCCAAAGTCTGATAACCCTCATTTTATCATTCATTCTTTACCTTGTTCATGAGGTTAATTTTTCCCAGCAAGGAGCATTTTGTACTAGAAATTATTTACTGTGTTCCACAGGAAAATTAAATCAAGCTATGTTGAAAGGGGGGTAAGCTATGTGTATTTGTATCTTTTAAGCACACTAAATAGTAAAATAAAATTCAGAGTGCCTTCCTAGTGTCATCACAGCTTATTTCATTTTCATCCCTATGCAAACACAGGCCATGATCCTTAATATGATAGGTACATAATACTTCTAGCATGAAAATAGGCCCTAATCATTCTAATGCGGCTGTTGGAAAAGGGGGAAACTACAAACTATACACAGAATGGGAAGTAAATGATTCTAACATTCTTATGACTAGATAGTGCATTGTCCCATTTTAGTAGAGGGTCTCACTCTCATACCATCTCAAATTGTGAAGAATTCTCAATGAAGAATATAAATGCCCGTTCCTTAACAACTTAACAACTGGCTTTTCAGAAAGATTAGAGTGTATGTGTGTGTGTGGTAGCAGGGAGAGCAATGAAAGGAAAAAATAGTTTTTCAGTGTCTGTAAGACTTAATATATTTTATCATCTCTGTCTCCTATAATGATGTTATTCTTAATGAACCAAACTAAAGAAATGGTCTGTAATACAAACAC
>NW_006287680.1:92770-100471 GCF_000327345.1 Myotis davidii
GCCTTTCATCTGCAAATGTATTTTCAACAGTCTTGTGATTCAAAGATACAATTAGAATGCTTATCTTTTATTCTTTCAAAGAGAAGGTCATATTTCTGGCAGAGCAGAACTGTGATGATTTTGCTTTCCTTCTTCTTTATTTATTTTTTATTTTTATTTTTTTTTTTTGAATCTGTAGTATGCTTCACCTCCTACTGACATCTAATTGCAAATAAAATCTCTTTGGAATACATTATGGGCCAAAAAAAAAATGGTTCGAAAAATGGATTCTCACTGGTAATTGCTACATTCAAGATTGGCCAAAACTTTGTATCTATAGTAAAAACATCTTTGTTATGAAAAAAATTATCTGCAGAATCCCACTTATAAAATGAGTACATGTTGGAGAAGAAACTTATGCACGATGGTTAAGTGGTTAAGATGCTAAACATGTAGCATCTCATTATTTTGTTAATTCTATATCTATGGTTTCTTGTGTAAGAATTTTTTCAAAGTTAAAAACACAACACAAAAATGATTTATTTTCTCCATGTTTAAAAATTTAGGACCTTCATAAAATGAATAACCAGCATACTGTTTGTGGGGAAGCATGAGACTTGGTTGGAGAGCTTGCTAGGATGATATTCCAAGAAAAGGGAAGTGTGTGGAAGGCCGCCTGCCATGTTTATCAGAATTCTGACCTAGGGAAGACTTAGGGGAGTGTTGAAGATGGCACCCCCAATTATTCCTTGACCTTTCCAAACAAGTCCGTGCACATGCAGAACCCTAGGTGTTTACTGGAATCCTTATGCTTAATCCCTGGATGCCCTTGCCTAAAGGACAACATACACACATGTGTCCTCTCAACATTACTCACCCTATTGATTGTATCTAAAAGTAAACTTTATCTCAAACTGTAATTAAAGCCTAGCAAGGCAGGCAATCAGGGCTGTCTGGTCCATCTGGCCAGGCAGTCCCTTAGCCCTCTCTTTCACAGTGAAACTGTGTTGGAGTAATCTCTTAGTCCATGATTCAGGAGCTGCTGGTCAGCCTCAGCCATGTGAGGCCCAAGAAGTGCAATGAGATGAGGCAGAAAATATGAAGAGGAGAAATGAATGTAACTGCGCAGTAGGTCATTGGAGCCCACTTGGGATTTCCAAATTTGAGAGAACTGTTTTTTAGCTAAGGTTTCACAATAGGACAGCTACTGTCCAATGAGTAACAGATCTCTTTGTTACTTAAAAAGTATTAAAAGCTAATGGTGCCTCAGTTATACAAGAACAATTAAGGAGCCTGTTACAAATTGTTATAATTTATAATCCTTGGTTCCCTTAGGATTTTCAAGTTCGAGGGGTTTGTTTTTCAGCCAAGGTTTCACAATGGGACAGAAGTTATCCACAGAACAACAATATATAGCTGCTTAAACAGTTGTTAAAGGCAAAAGGTGCCTCAGTTACCAAGAAACAATTAAAAGACCTTTTGTAGACTATTATAACTTACTAGAGGCCCAGCGCATGAAATCTGTGCTTGGGTGCGGTCCCTAGGCCTGACCAGCAATCAGGGCCATCTTCCCCAGCTACCAGCAGCCAGCCCCATCCCCGGCTGCTACTCATCCATTGGGTGATCGGAGCCTGCCGGCCAGGCGGAGGTACAGAGAGGTTGGCTGTTCCTGTCCACTCACTGGCCCCGCTGTTGCTGCAGGACACTCTCTGTGTGGGGGGTTACCAGTGGGGTGGGGGTCTTGGCCTGGCACTGTGCACGTCCCCCACAACCTACCCCAGTTCCCCATTCTCCATTGGGCAATCAGGGCCTGCTGGTTGAGGGGAGGGACCGAGAGGTAGTCAGTGCACCTCATAGTGACTGGTCAAGCAATCATTCTGGTCATTTTGCCGTTAGGGTCAATTCGCATATTATCCTTTTATTATAGAAAATAATCCTTGGTTCCCTGATCCTGGAACATTAGACCTTGATCTCTGGGGAAAAGTGGGTAGGAATTTAAAGAGAAATCAGGCCCATAAGGAAAAGAGTTAGAGAAAATAGGGTTAACACTCCATTTACAAAAGGACTCCTTAATGCCTTAATAAAAATTACCATATGATGCCTTGGGACTGACCGATTTTGGTGAAAACGACTTTAGATGCCAATCAATATTTATTATAGAGAGCAGAATATGATGATCTCTGTGAACAGCACGTTAATCAAAACAATCTAGTGGGTGCTGGTCATATTATGGCCCCAATGTTGTCAGGGCAGAGACCATATGTTAATGTACAACAGCAATTGAATCTGCACCCTCAAGTATTTACCCAAGCCTCTCTTTGTGCACAAGAGGCCTGGGAGCATATTCCAGAAGGCGGAATTCAGCAAGGCTCATTTGTTAGTGTATACCAGGGACTCCAGAAATCTTCTGTTGACTCTCTAAATCTCCTTACCCAATCCGTCAGTTATAGTCAGGCTGCAGATATTCTCTTGTTGCAACTGGCATATGAGAACACCAATGTTGATTGTCAAAAGGCTATGTGGGCTCTAATTTGAACTGCACTATGCCCACTTTTCCATCAAGGGAAAGGCCACCACGGGGGAAATTTATCAGGGCTTGTCAGCTAGTAGGAATGGAAACCCATTGACTCAAAATGTTGGCCAGGGCTCTCTAGGCAGGGAATAAGGGCAACAGATTCCAAATGCTATCAATGTGGGAAAATGGGATTGCAAGGCTAAAATAGCAACCTTCTGTTCTGAGAATTCTCAGCCCCTATCTATTTGTCCCCATTGGCATCATTGGGCCAACCAATGCAAATCAAAATTTGACAAGCATGGCAATTCTTTACCATCACTTCAGGAACACACCCAGCAAAGCCAGTCCAGGCCCCGCAACAAACCAGGGCACAGTTGGTCTTCCTAGGGCAGACGGGATATCCACTGTCTACTCCCTCTGAGCAGCTACCACTGGGAGCGCAGGATTGGACTTTCTCCAACAGAATTGATTCTAAAGGAAGGGGACGACCCTAAAAGGGGACCACTGCCACTGGGCACAGTAGGCATTATTCTTGGGCACTCCAGCCTTAACTCAAAAGGAGTCACTATAATACTGGGGTTTGTTGATAGTGATTACCAGGGAGAAATTCAGGTGCTCATGACATGCAAGGGGTTGCATATTTTCCCCGAGCAAACTAATATGTTGTAACTGCTGTTACTACCATATTGGGTTCTGAACGTTCTAGGGAAGGAGAGAAATCTAATGGGGTTTGTTGGGATCCATCCCCAGCAGGTCCACAGGTTCCCAAAGGTGTGGACGGAGTCAGTGAAGAAGGAATGACACAGAGACAGCACTCAGTTGATCAGCAGCCTAGCCAGGTTCTCTAGCTAGGTTCTAGCCAGGTTCTCCAGCCAGGTTCTGTCTTTATTCTCCTGTTACATCTGTATTTATACCAGCAGATTTTAATCCTATCCATTCTATTCCAAAGGTTAGGGTGTTTGTTATCTCCATTCCAAGATCACTACTCTATTGTTCTGTTAAGCTACAAGGAAGTAACTGAAGGAGATTATCCTAAATAAAGATTATGTCACTTAAGAGTGATTGTTTGTAGTTAAAGTGATTAATTACCCGCCTGGCACTTAGTTAAGGGGTTTCATTCACTTCCTTAGTCCTGTTAATCCCTAACTCCAGGGGAAAATCCCCACTTGGGGAAGCAACCTTTCTCGGAGAGGTGACCTTGGTTAAAACACATAGTGCTAAGAAGGGGAGCAAACATATTAAGACCAGTATGCCATATACTCCAGGTCCCCTGAAACATTTGCTGTGCAGATGTTTCTTCCCTGCAGTGACTGTGTCAAGCAGCAAGGATGGACCGGCTTCTGGCAGGGGTTTGGAAGTACTGGAGAGCAAGTTTATTGGAATAAGTTAGTTACCAGGGAATGGCCTCTCCTCATTATATAAATCCAAGGGAAAAGATTCACTGGATTAATAGATACTAAGGCCAACTGCACTATACTTAGTCATCTTGATTGGCCCTTGTCATGGCCCACGGTGAAGCAAGATCAGAGGAAGTGGGAATAGGAGAAGTTTCCCAGACATTACAAAATTCTCAGCACGTATGCTATAAAGGGCCAGATGGCAAATTGGCTACTTACAGCCCCTAATCTCATAGATTCCAGTTAATTTGTGGGGATGTGCCCTCCTTTCACAGTGGGGGTTAACTTTACAGATGCCTTTTTAGGAGTGGCCACTGTTGTTATACCTTCCCAATCCTTGACTTGGTTAAGCCAGACCCCTATTTGGGTAGAGCAGTAACCTTGAAGGGAGAAAAATTACAACAAGCCCATCTATTAGTGAAAGAACAATTGGATTTAGGGCACATTGAGCCTTGCAACAGCCCCCTGAATTCTGGTATTTTCATAATCCCCCCAAAATATAACAAATGGCAGCTCTTACACAATTTAAGGGCCATTAATGACAATATTCAACCCATGGGTACTCTCCAACCTGGACTCCATTTCCAGCCACGATCCCACAAGACTGGCCCATTATTATCATAGGTTTAAAGGATTGCTTCTATACCATTCCTTTAGCTACCCAAGCTGGGAAGAAATTTGCATTTACTCTCCCTTTGATTAACAATGAGGAGCCTGCCCAGAGATATCACTGCAAAGTCCTCCCGCAGGGAATGCTGAACAGCCCAACTCTGTGCCGGTACCATGTACATCAGGCACTCATGCCAACCAGGCGACATTTTCTTGCTGGAAAAATTATTCACTCCTCACAGCCCCTAATAGGGACCTGGTATATTGTATGTACTCTTCGGTGCAAAAGGAAACTGCCTTGAGAGGCCTTTTAATAGACCCTAAGAAGGTACAGATGACAAAACCATGGAAATATGTAGGATACATGTAACTTAAAGAACCATCAGATCCCCAAAGTTTACCTTTGACAACAGGGGACAAAAAACCCTAAATGACTTTTAAAAATTACTACAAGATATAAATTGGATGCTACCAGCGCTGGATATTCCCACAGCGAATCTACAAAACGTGTTTAACATCCTAAAAGGGGATCCAGCCTTAAATTCCCTGAGACAGCCATCTGCAGAAGGGAAAAAAGAACACTTGGTCGAGGAGGTGTTCAATATGCGATATTTAAACAGAATCTCTCCCCAGAATTCTCTTCAACTAATTTTATGTCCCACCAGTCACTCACCTACGGGACTTATAGGGCAACTGATGCCTGACTTGAGGTTTATTAAATGGTTGTTTTGCTCTCATATCCCAAAACCTTATCACCTTATCTAGCATTGATTTGCTTTTTAATTCTGGATGGGAGGCAGCGCTGTACAAAACTTGCAGGACATGATCCGGATATTATTTGCCTTCCATTAACTAAAACTCAATTTGAGAAGGCACTAAAGACCTCCATTGATTTGCAAATTGCTTTAGCTGATTTCCTAGCACAAGCAGAGCATTTTCTCCCCACAGATAAGACATTACATTTTTTTTTTTTGTCTCACACTAAGTTAATATACCCCACTAAGATTGTACATATCCCTATATCAGGAGCATTTACTGCGTTCACAGATATACCTCAGGAAAAACTGGTAAAGCAGCCATCCATTGGCTACCTAATGATGCCATTAAATGGGAAGGTTTTACCTTGACTCACCGAGAAGAAATTGGAGCTCTGATCCTAGCACTAGAACCGTTTCCCTCTCAACCCTGAACATTGTTAGTGATTCTGTTTATTCTGTTTATATCTTACAAAACTTAGAAACTTCACTCATCAAGCCAACATTAGATACAGTTCCTTCACCTCCAAGCCCTACTAGATGGTCAGTTACATTCTCTTTATATCTCATACCAGGTCCCACAGTTCCCTTTCTGGACCACCACTGATTAACTAGACCACTTAGTAATCACTGCTGCTTTACTAGAAGCCCATGAAGCTGATGAACTATTTCCCCAAAATTGGAGGCAACTACATAAAGAATTTCAACTGACCCAGAGAGTAGCTAAACAAATTATTTTACAATGCCCTGATTGTCAAATGACAGGTACCTCATCACCCTCCATGGGAGTTAATCTCAGAGGCCTGTGGGCCAATGACCTCTGGCAAATGGATGTCACTCATATGCCTCTTTTGGGAGACTCCAGTATGTACACGAAACTACTAGTATAGACACGTTTTCTGGTATGATCAGTACCCATGCTCTTCCTGGAGAATCCACACATTATGTGTTTAAACATCTGCTACTTACATTTGCCTTTTTAGGAATTCCAACCAAGATAAAAACTGATAATGGCCTGCTTATAGCAGCCATGTCTTCGCCACCTTTTACAGAACTTGGTCCATCCAGCATCCTATGGGAATCCCTTAAAATCCACAAGGGCAGGCCACCGTTGACTGTGCCCATACTACCCTGAAGGGGATGCTAGTAAAACAAAAGAAGGGGGAACATGGGACTCAAGGCCCCTGCTATCATACTTTCTAAAGCACTCTTTACCCTTAATTTTTTGAATTTGAATGATCATTTACAATCCTCCATACCCCACCTAAGAAACCACAAGTATTATGGCAAGATGTGGACACTAATAACAGGAAGGGACCCAATGAATTAACATGGGGGAGAGGATATACCTGTGTTTCTACTCCCAGAGGGCCACTGTGGGTTCAAACTCACTAGATTAATCCCTTCCATGGCACAGCACAGGACTGATTCTCTTCCAGAAATGAAGAATCTGAGCCTGGGGACTCCATAGTGCCAAACATTGTACCTTCCCTGGACCCAGATGACTCCTGGAATAACCTGGGGAATGATGATGAAGCTGATGGCAGAGATTGAGCAATTATTGAAGTGTACTCATACTCCACACATTCCAGATAACTAACTCTTTGTTTTTCTTATAGTCTGTAAAATCACAACTGGAGCAGTAAATGTGCTTCACAGGCCCTAACATTCACATGAGACAAGTTCACCACAGCCCTCTGTCTTTTATACCTGGCAGAACAAAAAATGGGGAGATGTATGGAAACATGAGACTTGGTTGGAAAGCTTGCTAGGAGGCTATTCAGAGAAAAGAAAAATGTGTGGAAGGACACCTGCCTTGTTTATCAGAATTCCGAGTTAGAGGAGACTTAGTGGAGTGTCGAAGGTGGCACCCTAATTATTCCTTGACCTTTCCAAACAAGTCTATGAATGTGCAGAACCCTGGTGTTTACTGGAATCCATATGCTTAATCCCTGGATGGCCTTGCCTAGAGGACAATGTAAACACATGTGTCCTCCCAAGATTACTCACCATATTGATTATATCTAAAAGATAAACTTTATCTCAAACTGTAATAAAAGCCTAGTGAGGCAGACAATTGGGGCTTTCTGGTCCATTTGGCTAGGCAGTTCCTTAGCCCTCTCTTTCACAGTGAAACTGTGTTGGAGTAGTCTGTTATTCCATTGTTTGGGGCTTGTTGGTCAGCGCTGGTAACTGCATAAAACACATTTCTACATTTCTACACATAGACTGCATATAAATTGAAGGCACCAAAGACAATTGTTTCTGTTTTTTGGGTGGGGTTTTGTTTTGTTTTTGTAACTTCTAAACAACATTTAATTACCGTATTTGCCGGCATATAAGACGCTTTTTTGGCCCTGAAAAATATGCCTCCAAGTGGGGGGTCGTCTTATACGCCAGGTACACTTCAGATAGACTGCCCATAGTGCTTGCCCCCTGCCATCTG
>NW_006287680.1:100831-110021 GCF_000327345.1 Myotis davidii
ATCTTACTTCTATCATTGACAGTCCCTCTAGGTTGTGGGCTGCTTGCCTGTGTTCCTGAGAAGCATCTATGGTACCAGTCTATAGAGTGTGTTTTCTTTAGTGAATTACCGGTATGTTTACCGGTAATAAACTTGCACTGTTTTATGTATATGTTTGATTACATACAGCCTTGTGACAGTTTTCCTGCATGTCATAAGCATTTGAATATAAATTAAAATGTTAAAATCAAATCTGATATTGTTTTACCTTTTATTTGGTGTGTGGAAGGTGTGCGGAAGAGGGGGTAGTCTTATATGGCGAGTATATAACAAACTCTGTATTTTGAGTGGAAATGTTAGGGGGTCGTCTTATACGCCCAGTTGTCTTATACGCTGGCAAATACGGTAACAACTATTTAATGAAATAAAGTTAGTAATTTAAGAAAAAAGACAAGTGAACTAGGACTACATATATCATTTTGAAGAATGTAGTAAAGTACTAGAATGCTGAAGAAGAAAACTCCAGGAGATATGTTTACAGAAAATGTGGGGGGGGGGGCAGAGGAGAGGGAGGCAGGTTGGGGGGAGTATTCAATTAAATATCATGTAAGTTAGAGCATTTTGAGTAAAACTAAAGAAATTTGAGAGAAACCGTTGTTGAATTTGAGAAACTGACTTTAAAATTTATAGGGAAGAACAAACATGAGCAAGAAATACAACTTTGGAAGGAGACATTAAGAAATATTTTAGCATAGAGATAGAAAAAAAATGACTACTGAAATAGAATAGAGAGCTCAAAAATAGTTCTAAATACAAATGAAAGCATAGGAAAGTAATGGCTAATTTAATAAATGGGACTTCAGCAACCAATTTCCATTAAGGGAAGGAGGTGGAATCTTATAAATTTTTCTAATGCATAAAAAATTGAAATATATCAAAAATAAAATTTTAAAACCTTTTGGATAAACTATATGTGAACATATTTATTATGGTGGAGTAGGAAATAATTTTTTAAACAGAAGCAAAGAATACCACAATATAAATAAATTATACACTTGACATTAAAATAAAAAAAATCTGTTAAATAAAACTTTTTAAAAATCCACATAAAAATATGTGCTATAGATACTAACCATCTAGTATATATAATAATTAGTATTAGTATCTATAATATATGAAAATATAAAAATAATATATATGCTTACCATATAACATATTATAGTGAATGGCTCTTTGTAAGATAAGTATTCTGAACACTAAAGTATAAGAATATGATATTAATTTTGGTCTGGTGGTGGAAAAGGTAAGATAGGTCACTTAAAGGATTCAAGCATTCAAAAGCAGATGTTATAGGCTTGGGGTAATGTTATTTTGTTTAGAAATAATGTATCTGAGTGTATCTTTAAGGAAAGAAAAACTATGTATAACTGTATAAGTTATAAGATGATATATCTGACCATCATTGCTATTGTTTGGTTTTCTTGTTTATTTGTTTATCAAAGATTAACTTTTATTAATAGAAAACTAAAGGTATAACCAACTTACTACCCCCATAAGGATCCTAAATGTGAAGAGGGAATGTCCATTAGAGTAAATGACAAGAAGCATGCATTAAAAATTAGGCCATCTGGATTTTTATCTCTCCTCTGGTTGTATATGATATTGGAAGATTATATGGCTAACATTAAAATAGCTTGTTAGTTCATCTTTCAAAAATATTCAGAAGACTTTTTGAAAATTGAATCTGGCCTATACTTTGAGAATAGATTGCATGCAGCAAAGTATGAGTTAAACAGGGAAATAAAAACTGTGGTGAAAATTCAGTTAGAGATGATACTACTGAGTCCAGGGTGAGGGCAGTAAGATAGTAAACAAACAAACAAAAAGCTGAAAAACTAAAAACCACAACAGAATCTGGAGGTGTTAAAGACAAGGAAATTTGTTGGATTGAGTATTTATGTGAGAGAGAAAAAGGACTTAAAGATGGTTCCAAACATTTTGGCCTAAGCAACTGGAAGGATGGTATTATCATTAATACTATGGCACCCAAGAGCAAGTCTTACTGACCTAATATAATTGTCTCATTTAGAATCTCAGCTCTGCCACTCACTATGCAATTTTGATAATTAACATTTTTTGTGCCTCCTTTCCCTTATTGGTCAAAAAGAATTAGTAATATTGCCTCATAAAGTTGTTGAATCAATAAGTTATAAAATACATGTAAGGTATTTAGAATGGAGAATGGTACATAAGAAGCACTCAATAAATGATATTTTCTATTATTCTTATAAATCCAGCCTGAGAACAAAGACACTGGATAAGATCCCTATATAGACAGAGAAGTGGTTCTATGGTCAGATAGGAAGTTCTGATGTCACTGTTCACAGGCTAAAGATTACTACACTTGAGTAAAATGAAGCTACTGAATGTACTTACTGCTGAATCAAATTGTATGTTTGCTAAACTAATCTAGCAATCAGCTGCCATGAAATTTGCCTCCAAAGGACTGTGACTAAAAGCCATTGAAATCAATGGTTTAGCGGCAGAGTTTAGTCTCAATGTATCTGACAAAATAACTTCTGAGTTTCCATTCTTGTGTTTAAAAAGAAAATAGGTTAGAATGTTGAGGTGCACGCCAGTCTGATAAACCAGATTTACTTTTATGCCTTCACCACTTACACAATGTATGACTTTCAGTTCCCCTTTTTTTTGGAAAGGAGATAACAGTGTTAACAATCTCATCGGATTATTTAGGGTATTAAGTAAAGTAGTGTAAATCATAGCATAATGTTAAGGGTATAGTAATTGTTCAGTAAATGTTAACTATTATAATAATGATGATGGTAAGAATTCTGATGATAAATGGAATCAAGGTGCATAGTCATTCATAAATTAGTAATAAAAATTACATTAAAATAATTTTCTACAACATTCACTGCTTATGTTCTAGTAGCTATTTAAAGTCCATTAAATAAAGCAAATGATCCATGAGTGTTTAATAGTGGAATCATATACTATAACCCTTATAAAGATAAAATGTTTTAGATTTTAATATGGTCCCTAAGTAACATACCTCCAGTTACTTATCCCATTATCTCACTATGAATAATAACATATTCAGTTTATGTATATGTCAGCATCCTTTAGTACTCTTTAATCTCAATAAAGGTCACTACATAATACTAAAGGGATTAATCCAACAAAAGGATATAACACTGGTAAAGATATATGCACCCAATATAGGAGCACCTAAATATATAAAGAACAACAACAACAAAAAAAAATCAAACAAACGAAAAACTTCTAGAGGATTTTAAGGGAGAGACTGACAGCCATACAGTCATAATAGGGGAATTTAACACCTCATTGACCTCACTGGACAGATCTTCAAGACAAAAAATTAACAAGGAAATAGTGACTCTAAATGACAGACTGGATCAGATAGATTTAATTGACATTTATAGACTATTTCACCACAAAGCTGCAGAATATACACCTTTTTCATTTTTTTACATTATAAGGCTTTTATTTTGCTTCTTTAATTGTATTATTATGGAGAATATACATTCTTAAATGCATATGGGTCATTCTCAAAGATAGACCACATGTCAGGACACAAACAAGTCTCTACAAGTTCAAGAAGATGGAAACATATCAAGCACCTTCTCAGACCCCAGTGGAATGAAATTAGAAATCAACTACAGTAAAAACACTCAAAACCATTCAAACATACTGAGGCTGTACAGCATATTATTAAACAACTAGAGGCCCGGTGCATAAAAATTTGTGCAAGAATAGGGCTTCCAGTGGCTGGAGCCAAGCAGAGAGGGGAGCGAAACCAGCTGAGGCAGGCTTCACTCCCACTCCAAGCTGCTCCTGCTGGGTTTCTCCTCCCACTCCCAGCTCTTCCTGCTGGGTTTCCCCTCCTGGGCCCAGCCCCTCCTGCTGCATTTCCTCTCCCACTCCCAGTCCCTCCTGCTGGGTTTCCCCTCCCACTCCCAGCTCCTCCTGCTGGAAATCAGGGTGGGGTTCCTGCTGGGGTGCCTGACCAGCCTGGGTGAGGGGATGAGGGCTGTTTTCAGGCTGGCCACATTCACAGACTGCAAGCAGGTATCTGGGATTTATTTATCTTCTATAATTAAAACTTTGTAGCCTTGAGCGGAGCTCAGGGCCAGCATCACAGGCGAGAAGCTTCACTTCCTCCATTGCCAGGGGCAACCCAAGCCTCCTTCTCACTCCAGCTCCATGGTCGCCGCCATCTTAGTTGGGTTAATTTTTATATTAGCTCCTGATTGGCTGGTGGGCGTGACTTGTGGGCATAGCTTGTGGGTGTAGCGGAGGTACAATCAATTTGCATGTTTCTTTTTATTAGATTAGACTAGAGGCCTCGTACACGAATTTGTGCATCAGTGGGTTCCCTCGGCCTGACCTGCATGATCAGGCCGAAACCAGCTCTCTGATGTCCCTCAAGGGATCCCAAATTGCGAGAGGATGCAGGCCAGGCCAAGAGACCCCACCATTGCATGATCAGGGCTGGGGAAGGACATGGGAGGTTGGCCAGCCAAGAAGGGACCACGGGAGTGTTCCAGGGCATGTCCAGCCCATCTCGCTCAGTTCCAATTGGCCAGACCCCAGCAGCAAACTTACCTACTGATCGGAGCATCTGACCCTGGTGGTCAGTGCACATCATAGCAACTGGTTGAGCATCCTTAGCATATCATTAGCATATTAAGCTCTGATTGGTTTAATGGTGAACCAGACAACTGGACACTTAGCATATTAGGCTTTTATTATATAGGACTAGAGGCCCAGTGCATGAAATTCATGCATGGGTAGGGTCCCTAAGCCTGACTGGCGATTAGGGCCAATCTGTGGGGCAACTGGTGGGGTAATCAGGGAGCCCCCACTGGCACCTGCCTTGGCCATTTTGGCACTGCCCACTCACCAGCCCCACTCCCTACCACCATAGCTGGTCACCTCCCTCTGCAGAGTGACTGGCGGGGTGATTTGGGAGACCCCGCTGGCACCCACCTTGGACAGCCTGGGGCCTGTTGGCTGGGGGAAGCACCTGCATTGAGTGTCTGCCCTCTGGTGGTCAGTGTGCTTCATAGCGACTGGTCATTCTGCTGGCTGTTCTGCCTTTGGTTGATTTGCATATTGTGCTTTTATTATGTAGAATGAGTGAGTTACCAATGAGAGAAAGAAATCAAAACCTTCCTGGAAACAAATGAAAATTAACACATAATAACCCAAAATCTATGATACACAACAAAAGCAGTCCTGAGAGGGAAGTTCATAGCACTGCAGGCCTACTTCAAAAAACAAGAAAAATTAATAATAAACTATTTATACCTGCAACTTAAACAAGTAGAAAGAGAACAACAAGACAAGCCTAGAGCAAGTAGAAGGAAGGAAATAATAAAGATTAGAGCAGAAATACATAACAGAGGCTAAAAGAACAATACAAAAAAATTAATGAAACCAAATGCTGGTTCTTTGAAAAAAACAATATTGATGAGCTATTAGCCAGACTCATCAAGAAACAAAAAGAGAGGACTCAAATAACTAAAATCTGCAACAAAAGCAGTGAAGAAACTACTAATAGCATAGAAATAAAAAGGATTGTATGAAAATACTATGAACAACTATGTGCCAACAAGCTGGACAATATGGATGAAATGGACAAATTCCTAGGAAAATACAATCTGAAACAGAATCAGGAAACCTAAATAAGCCAGTAACAACAGAGGAAATAGAAGCAGTAATCAACAACTTCCAGCAAACAAAAGCCCTGGGTCATATGGCTTCACAGAGGAGTTTTTCCAAACCTTCAAAGAACAACTATAGGTTTTTCCAAACCTTCAAAGAACCTATTCTCCTCAAACTATTTCAAAAAATCCAAGAGGAAAGAACACTTCCAAACTGTTTTCATGAGGCCAGCATTATCCTAATTCCAAAACCAGATAAAGACACTACAAAGAAAGAGAATTACAGGCCAATATCCCTAATGAACAAAAATGCTAAAATCCTCAACAAAATATTAACAAATTGGATCCAGCAGTATATTAAAAAAAGATCAGACACTGTGACCAAGTGTGATTTATTCCAGTAATGCAAGGCTAGAACAATATTTGCAAAGCACTAAATGTGATACATCACATAAATTGAAAGACAAAAATTACATGAACATTTCAATAGATGCAGAAAAAGCATTAGACAAAATCCAACACGCATCCTATATAATAAAGAGATAATATGCAAATTGACCATCTTGCCCTTGCACAAGATGGACGCCTCCATGTGGTCATAAGATGGCCACCACAAGATGGCCGGCAGGGGAGGACAGTTGGGAATGACCAGACCCGCAGGAGAGGGAGAGAATTTGGAGGTACAGGCTTGCAGGTGAGGGCATTTAGGGGTGACCAGGTCTGCAGGGGAGGGCAGTTAGGGGCAACCAGGCCAGCAGGGGAGAGCAGTTAGGGGCGACCAGGCCAGCAGGGAAGGGAATTTGGGGGTGACTGGGCCAACAGGGGAGGGTAGTTAGGGGTGACCAGACCAGCAGGGGAGGGCAGTTGGTGGAGATCGGGCCAGCAGGGGAGGGCAATTGGGGCAATCAGGCCAGCAGAGGAGAAGTTAGGCATTGATCAGGCTGGCAGGGAAGTGGTTAGGGGGTGATCAGGCTGGCAGAAGGTGAGCAGTTGGGAGCCAGCACTCCCAGATTGTGAGAGGGATGTCTGACTTCCAGTTTGGGATCGGGCCTAAACCGGCAGTCAAACATCCCAAGGGGTCCCAGAATGGAGAGGGTGCAGGCTGGGCTGAGGAACATCCCCCTTCCCCCTGTGCATAAATTTTGTGCATTGGGCCTCTAGTTTTTATAAAAACTCTCAGGAAAGTGGGATTAGAGAGATTATATCTCAGTATAATAAAGGCCAGATATGATAAACTTACAACCAACATCATACTCAATGGGAAAAAGCTAAAATTATTTCCCCTAAGAACAGAAATAAGACAAGGATGTCTGCTTTCACCACTCTTATTCAACACAGTACTGAAACTCCTAGCCACAGGTATCAAACAAGAAGAAATAAAAGGCATCCAAATTGCAAGAAGGAAGTAAAACTTTCATTATTTGAGGATGACATGGTATTGCACATAGAAAACCCTAAAGACTCCACCAAAAAACTGACTAGATTTAATGAATGAATTCCACAATGTAGTGAGATATAAAATTAACACCCAAAATCCATGGCATTTTTACACACCAATAATGAACTCACAGAAAGAGAAACTAAACAAACAATTCCAATTACTATTGCAAAAAAAAATTACTTAGGAATAAACTTAGCCAAGGAGGTAAAAGACTTGTACTCAGAAAACAACAGGGTGTTAAAAAAAGAGATAGAGGAGGGTATAAATAAATGAAAAAATATACTGTGTTCATGGATTTGTAGAATTAACATCATTAAAATGTCCATACTACCCAAAGCAATTTACAGATATAATGTAATCCCTATTAAAATACCAATCTCATATTTCACAGACCTAGACCAAATACTCCAAAAATTTACATGGAATGAAAAAAAGACCTCAAATAACCACAGCAAACTTGAGAAAGAAGAACAAAGTTAGAGAGATCAGAAAATCAGATATCAAGTTATACTACAAAGCCACTGTAAACAAAACAAAGACAGGCATATAGAGCTATGGAACAGAATAGAGATCCAGAAATCGACACGAGTTATTACACTCAATTAATATGTGACAAAGGAAGGAAAAGCATACAATGGAATAAAGACAGTCTCTTTAATTATTGGTGTTGAAAAAATTGGACAGGTACATGCAAAAAAATAAAACTAGTCCACCAATTTACACCTTACTCAAGAATAAACTCAAAATGGATAAAATACTTAAGTGTAAGCTGTGAAACCATAAAAATCCTAGCAGATAACACCAAAGTCATAGGCAACAAAAGAAAAAAGGCTATTGGGGTTTCATCAAAATTAAAAACTGTGTGCGTCAAAAGAAACCATCAATAGAGTAACAAGGCAACACAGAAAGGGAGAACACACTTGCAAATCATACATCTGATAAGGGATTAATATCAAATTATATACAGAATCCTAAACTCAACAAAAGAAAGACAAACACAATTTTAAAAAGGGCAAAGGACTTAAATAGACATTTCTCCAGAGTGAACATACAGATGGCCACAAGTCATGAAAAAAATGCTCAAAGTCACTGATCATCAGAGAGATGCAAATTAAAAGGACAATGAGGCATCACCTCAAACATGTCAGAATGGTTACCATCAACAAATTAACTAATGACAAGTGCTGGTGAGGATGTGGAGAAAAGGGGACCCTCATACACTGCTGGTGGGAATACAAATGGTAAAGCTTTTGTGGAAAACAGTATGGAGTTTCCTTAAAAAATTAAAGATGGAACTGCCATTTGACTCAGTGATCCCACTTCCAGGAATATATCCTAAGAAATGAGAAACACCAATCAAAAAGAATAGATGCACCCCTATGTTCATAGCAGTACAATTTACAATAGCTAAGATCTGGAAACAGTCCAAGTGCCCATCAGTAGAGGAGTGTATAAAAAAGCTGTGGTACATTTACACAATGGAATACTATGCAGCAGTAAAAAAGACGGATTTCTGACACATTGAGGCAGCATGGAGGAACCTGGAGAGTATTATGCTAAGGGGGAAAAAAAACAGTCAGAGAAAGACAAGTATCACATGATCGCACTCATATGTGGAATATAATGTACAAAATAAACTGATGAACAAAATAGATCTAGAGACATAGAAGCGTAGAACAGGCTGTGGAAGGAAGGGAAGGCGTGGGTGGGAACGGATTGACCAAAAAACTTGTATGCATAACCCATAGACACAGACAATAGGGCGGTGAAGGCCTGGAGCTGGGGGAGGTTGTAGGGAGGGAAGGGAAATAGGGAAAAAAGAGGACATATGTAATACTTTAACAATAAAGATTTAAACTAAACAAACAAAAATTGTCTTTCTTTTTCATGTTTAATACTTTGGGGATTGGCTTGTACTTCGCCTGATTTAAAGATTTCAACACCTGATTTCTTATTGTCTTCATTGACTAGAATATCATTTTTCAATTATTTTTAACCTTAATTACTTTGTTTAGGTGCATCTCTTATCTATAGCATATATTTGGTTTTTACTTTGTTAAGT
>NW_006287680.1:110087-116650 GCF_000327345.1 Myotis davidii
CTGCCTTCTGCATGTCCCATACTGGGATCAAGCCTGAAACCTGGACATGTGCCCTGACCAAGAATCAAACCATGACCACCTGATTCATAGATTGACTCTCAATCACTGAGCCATGCCAGCTGGGTGAAAATCTTTAATTTAAATGAGTAAGTTAAATATAAACTTATAATTCTATTTTTTGGATTTGGGGTAATATAAGAATCCTTATTAGTTTCTTCTTTTTAAAAAATAAATCTTTATTGTTGAAAGTATTACATAAATCCCCTTTTTCCCCCCATTTCCCTCTGCCACCCTCCTCCCCCCAAGCCTTCACTACCTGTTGTCTGTGTCCTTGGGTTATGCATATACCCATATGAGTTCATTGGTTGATCTCTTCCCTACCCCACCCCTCCACCCTTCCCATCCTTCCCTCTGAGGTTTGACAGTCTGTTCGATGTGCGAACTGAAGGGTTCCAGTTTCGATTCTGGTCAAGGACATGTACCTTGGTTGTGGGCACATCCCCAGTAGGGGGTGTGCAGGAAGCGGCTGATCGATGTTTCCAACTCTCTATCCCTTTCCCTTCCTCTCTGTAAAAAATCAATAAATTATATGTATTTAAGAGTTCTTTCTTTTTTACAGCTGCAGAGTTTCCTCAAAAAAATTAAAAATGGAACTGCCATTTGACCCAGTGATCCCTCATTGAGGAATATATCCCAAGAAAACAGAAACACCCATCAGAAAGAATATATGCACCCCTATGTTCATAGCAGCACAATTTACAATAGCTAAGATTTGGAAGCAGCCTAAGTGCCCAGTAGCAGATGAGTGGATTAAAAAACTGCAATACAGCTACACAATGGAATACTATGCAACTGTAAAAAAAGAAAGAACTCTTTCTTCTCTTAAGGTTAAAGTCAGTGTTTTTATTACTTTGTGGTAAGAAGAGGTGTTCAGTGTCCACCAATATTTTGGTTGTCTTTTTTTGCCTGGCAGGATTCTAAATTTTCCTTCTTTGCTGAGGTTGTGTGTGTTTAACTTCATCACAGGTTTGATAAAGGGGGCTTTTCTTTTCATTCCCTTTTCTCCTCTAGTGTCCCCTTAAAACATTGACACTTGAATTCCACATAATTGCAAGGCCCATTCCTGTAATCAGGCTCTCATTTATAGCTATATTAACTGCCATTTAGAGTGGACTTTCTCTTTCTGGTAGTTTTAGAGTAATTTTAGAGCAGACACCAGCTCTCTGCCATTTTTCCTAAGGCTTTTCTTGGAAAGTTCCTGCTTACCACAACAGCTTGCAGGAAGTATGTGAGAAAATACTTTTGGAGGTTTGGCGATTCCCACACACACACTTTTTTTTTATTAACAGTTACTTTGAATCTTTTCCAGTCTGTATTTATCTATCATTTTTTATGTTAGTGTTGTTTTCTTCTATGTGAAGGCACAGATTTAAGCGGCAACTGTTTTCTTTAGCTATCTAGATGTCAGAAGTATATTTTTAGTACGTATTTTATTTTATGTGTCTATAGACTTACAAATTGCAATTTTTAGAAAGAGTTTTTAAGTGTTGGCTTCAAGGTTCACAATATGCATCCTTAACTTAGAGTTTATTTGTAGTCAATGTTTCGCTTCACATTCCACACACAATACTGTCCATGCTGCATTTTACACTCTACACTTTTATGTTACATTTAACATTTCCCACTTCCAACTGTGCACCTCATCACAAATATAATAAAACACCTACACTGTTTACTTTTCTCACTCCCTCATTTTATTTTTTTATATACTAGAAGCCTGGTGCACCAATTTGTGCACCAATGGGGTCCCTCAGCCTGGCCTGCAGGATCGGGCCAAATCTGGCTCTCCAACATCCCCTGAGGGATCCCGGATTGCAAGAGGGCACAAGTCAGGCTGAAGAACCCCACCAGTGCACGGGGCCAGGGAGGAATGTGGGAGGTTGGTCAGCCGGGGAGGGATCACAGGAGGTCTCCAGGGAGTGTCCAGCCCGTCTCACTCAATCCCGATCGGCCAGAACCCAGCAGCAAGCTAGCCTACTAGTCAGAGAATCTGCCTGCTGGTGGTCATAGTGACTGGTCAGCCAGTTGACTGTCTGCCCCTTGGTGGTCAGTGCACATCATAGCAAGCAGTTGAGTGGCCTTAGCATATCACTAGCATATTACACTTTGATTTGGTTGAGCGGCTGATCGGATGACCAGATACTTAGCATGTTAGGCTTTTATTATATAGGATTTTATCTCTATGAATGTTATAAATTCTTCCTTTCAATTTGGTTAGTTTGTGTTTAAAACACTTGTCTTTTAAGAAAATTTATGTCATAAAAATAACTGCATTTTCTTTTACATTTTCTAGTATTTGTGCTCTTTATTAATTTTTATAATATAGATGTTTATTTGTTATTACCTACTTTCACCTTGAAGGGTATCCTTTAGCATTTCTTATGGTGCATTTCTGTTAGCAATTAATTTTCTCTGAATTCATTAATTAAAACTGTATTTTTTCAGTCTTATTTCTGATCAATATTATTACTTAATATAGAAGTTGGGGTTTATAGATTTTTTTATTTTATTTTGGTCTTTAAAAGCTCATTAATTTTCTTCTGGTCTTCTTTGTTGATGATGAAAGGTAGGACATCATTTTTTATTTTCTTCTGCAGTATGTAATGTATCTTTATTCTCTTCCCGCTTTCAAAAATATTCTTTTTCTCTTTGGTTTCAGTAGGGTCTTGCATTAAAATTCTTCCACTGGAGCTGGTAATACACACACATCACATCCATTGCCACCACTCATGTGTCTAGGTGTGGTTTTACGTATGTTTATAAAACTTCCATTTACATACGCTTGGTTTTGTGCTTTGTAAGGTAATTATGAAAATCTCAACCTGCTTCACAAGTTTTAATTGGATTCAATCTCTAAACTCTCACCACGGAGCTAGTGAGGGCTTGGATTTCAACTTTGTTAGTGAAGATCTAGAGTAGGTTTTAGCATAGCCCTAACTCCTAAACCCAGTCTTCCTGATGTCTCAGCTGGATGCTCAAGGTGCTAAGGAGGTGTTAAGGTGGTTTCTCCATTCTGGTTGATTTGGAGCTCTAAGGTATCAAGCAGTTTTCTAGTGCTTTTAGTTTCACTTGCATATGGTTAGCCCATCCTTCAGCCAAGTATTCATGGGATCCTTACAGTAATTTCTTGGCATCTTCTCTTTGCAACTTCCTCTCTGTGGTTCCCTTCTCTCCAGATTCCAAACATTTAAACTGTCCCAATTATCATTTCTGCCTCCTGAACACATTTGGGGCACTATCCACAAATGGACTCCAGCTCCATACCCCGTGATCAGGAAACTGTCTCAGACAAAGAGAAAGGGCAATGCAGACTCCCCTCAGGCGGTTTCCTTCTTTCAGAAATTATATTCTTGCACAGACAATTGTCTAGTGCTTAAGAGATAGTGTTTTGTATATTTTGTCCAAATGTGTGTTTGTTTATAATAGAAAATGTAGTCTGTCATAGGAGTCACACGTTTTCCATGAAATAAACCAATGTGAGTTATATCAATTTTGGAAATCATGGTATTTAGGTCTATAAAACTTATAGAGGGCTTTTGGGCCAAAGTTTATATGTCAACTTTTATTTCTGAATGCTGGCTCTGTTCTAAGTACTATGTCAATAATTTGAGATAAAGACATTTAGAAAAGGCATAACACAAACATGTTCCCTAATCTTATGTGGCTTATAGACATGAGGGATAACAGAAAATAAATAATTTAATATACAGAACTGTACAGACTGTTGGGAAGGAAGAGTATACAACATTAAGGGGACATATAAAAAAGATGACCTATCATTTCTGTAGTAATCAGCAATGCTTTGGAAGGGATTATATTTGAGGTAATTGCATGTAAATTATGAGGAGGAAATAGCTAGTCTAGATAGGAGACATGTTCCCATAGAACACGAGGTAATGACCTAAGGCAAAAGAGAACGGCGGCATTTCAAGAAGGACTAGAAAAGTTTACTGTATCTGAGCTGAAAACAGCAAGGAAGGGCATGGATAAAAAGAAATGCAGATGTAAACAGAAAGCAGGTGACCCAAAGCCAATTACATCATTGGTATCTCAAGTTTCAGATGTCCCACTTCCATCCCTTTTGGGTTTGGTACTGCAAAGTGTTATTGTGAGTACTAAATATATTTATTGATGTTGCGTAGTGAGCACTCAGTGAATCTAAGTTATACTCTCCATGCTTATATTTTAAAATCCTGAGTCTCAGCAAAGATCCTGGAATCTTCATGATTTTACAAAGCTGCCGCATGAGTTAACACACTGAGAGATGTGATCTTACCAGGTATGGGCTTAGCAGTCAGAAGCATGAGAAACTTCCATCTGCTTCTCCATCTCTAATCTATGAAACTTAATTACTGATCCATTGGCATGAATAGAACATGTTTTTCATGAGTTGAATAGATATGTAGGAAGGTACATCTGCATATTTTCCAGACTCCATGGGCTTCCCACCTAAGCTACCACAGAACCAAGTACTGCCTATTTCTGCCTCCATGTTCAAACCTTTCCAGGTCCCAAGCTTCACACTCCTTACATATAAATTCAAATATATTCTCTATTTTCTGGGAACTATTTTCAATAAGAGTCAGATTGTTCCTAAATAATATCTCCACTTTCCATTGGTTTTGTTCTCTGGAGAATCCTAGTACAACCTTCTTCTTAAGAGTTTTAGCAAAGGTTTTCAAACTAATGATGTCTGAGCTATCATAGCTCTCCTGCCCATCCTCAACAAGTGCTCGAGCCAGGCAGATAGGGGGCTCAAACTGGCCAACACTAGGTCATATATTAACCTTTATAAATGTGCAGGAACCAAACTAAACTTTATAGACTGATAATATGGCGTTATTTTAAAATTCATAAGTATGAACAGAAAACTGGGCATATAGATACCACTGATATCTACTATACTAAAATTATATTTTTATGATTCTGCGACTTAGATATTCTCTCTCTGTTATAAAACATATTGCTTTCTGCACTGACAAATTTAAGCAAAATCTGGAATCTGAAAGTTTAAACTATATAACACAGAGGACAAGAATTAATAAGTTTTATAAAGTGTATGAGCATGTATACAATAGAGGTAGATGTTGAATCAAGTAAATACAAAACATTTTTTTAATAGAAAGAGAATTAGATATAGAGAACAGACTGATGGTTGCTAGAGAAGAGGGAGTAGGGGAGCTGGGTAAAAAAGGTAGAGGGATTAAGAACTATAAATTGATAGTCACAAGATAGTCACATGGATATAAAGTGCGGCATAGGGACCATAGTCAGTAATATTGTAATAACTGTGTACCGCGCCAGGTGGGTACCTGAAATATCAGCGGAACTACTTTGAAAAGTACATGAAACAATGTACTTTTTGAAAAAATTATACCAAGCTTTGGAAAACCTGAGTACTTTTCTTAGTTCCAATATATATGCTGTAGTACTCTGTGAATGTCACAATGATTTTTCTTAGTGTCTCTATTGGCAAATTGAGAAATATAATACCCACTCTTCCTACCTCTAGCATTGTTGAGATTCAAGAATATATGCTAATTTTTTTAAAAAAAAAGTGGTAAATCGCTTTTAAAACCATAAAATCTATGCAAGGGTTAGGTTATACATATTTTGGAAGAAAAGTTCTTACCTCCAGTATTGTTATTAATCTAACACTCTACAGAGGAAGTAACATTTTAGCGTCAATAATGATGAGATAACCTGTTGAGTCCAAGTTGTGTTCCAGATAAAAGTCACTCTATAGTAGTATCTTTTTTATAACTATAATACTTGGGAATGTCAATTAGTTGCCATAAAAATTTACTCCCAGGGAATGAAATTCATCTACAGAGGAGCTGGTAATTTTCCTCTGACTACATTTTGTTGGCATTTGTAAATAACTTTACATAATAAAATAATAGATTTTGTTATAGATTTATATATAGAAAGTAGGCAGACAGCTCTGTTGAGTAAAAAAAAAGAGAGAGTTCTAGGCATGGACAACAGTGTGGTGATTGGTGAGGGAGAGGTGGAAGAGGGCATAAAAGGGATAAATGGTGATGGAAAAAATAAATTATAATATAATAAAAGAAAATAAAAAGACAAAGAAAGGTTGAAAGTAAAAGCATGGAAAAAAAAGAGATTTCATACAAACGTTAATCCAAAGAAAACTAGCACATATAAATTCCTTTCAGACAAAGTAGAATTTAAGGAAAAAAGAATTACTAGATATTAAAAGAGACAGTCCTTCACATTTTTCCAGAAAGATGATAAAACAACTAAATTTATATGCATATAATACTATATACCTCCAAAATACATACTTACAAACATTGTCACACTATAAAGAGGAGCAGAAATGTCACAATAAGAGGTTTGAAATACCTACAGCAGTAATGGAAAGAAAAATCTGATGAAAAAATGATTATAGTTATAAAAGATTTGAACAATATTTTCAATACACTTGACCTAATGGACTTAATATACAGCAAAGCTCCGATCACCACAAAAAGTACACTCTT
>NW_006287680.1:116676-128431 GCF_000327345.1 Myotis davidii
CATTGAGTTGACCAAACCTGGCCACATGCTGGTCCATAAAGCAAGCTGCAACAAATTTCAAAAGATTTGAATCAAATAGAATATTTTCTCTAACTATAAAGAAAGCTAGAAACTATAATAGTCAAATCATTATAAAACCACCTTATGCTTGGAAATTAAGTAAGACGTCATAAAACAAACAAAAAAGAACAGCATCAGCAACAACAAAAATGGAATTCTAATATACTAAGAGGGGAGTCCAAATTGGTATCATCATTTTTGAAAACTGGTAGTACTAATGAAACTAAAAACATATATGAACACTGATGTAACAATTCCACTATTAAGAATGTACTCAAGAGGAAAGTATACATATCATCAAAACACATGTACAAATTGTTTTTGGCAACCTTCTTTGCCCCAAACTGGTTAACATCTCCATGAATGGTCATCAAACCATTACAATGGATGACAATGGCATATTCATAATGTTCATTCAATATATTGTCATATGAACATAAATGAATTACCAATATATGCAACAACTTGGGTAAGTACCAATTTTGAATGAGTAACACAAGATGTATTAAAAAAAATCATTATATTTATATACACATTAGAGGCCCAGTGCATGAAATTTGTGTACTGAGGGGGTTCCCTCAGTCCGACCTGTGTCCTCTCGCAGTCCTGGAGCCTTCGGGGAATGTCCAACTGTAAGCTGGCAGTCAGACATCCTTAGCACTGCCACCGAAAAGAGAGAGGCTCCCGCCACCACCGCTGTGCTCACCAGCCATGAACCCGGCTTCCAGCTGAGTGGCACTCTCCTGGAGGAGTGCACTGACCACCAGGGGGCAGCTCCTGCATTGAGTGGCTGCCCCCTGGTGATCAGTGCATGTCATAGCAACCGGTCATTCCACCATTTGGTTGATTTGCATATTAGCCTTTTAGTATATAGGATTATTTGAAAACCCCAAGTATTTAGGAATTAGACAGTAATTACTAGAATTTGAGAGACTCAATAGTTAAGTTAAAAAAAAGGTAGAAATTTTGAATTGAGGAAGTAACACTTTCACAAAATTCTCCCATGATAAATTATTCCTTCCCATAATCATTCCTCATTTTATGAGTACTCTACCCTCCTAGAATTTTCAGAGATGGTACTCACCACAATATACTCTTCTACTATAAACCAGTAAAAACAAATTCAATGTGCTTTATTTAATTTAAAGTGTAACATATTGATACACTAGCTAATAATACTTTTACTTAATTCATAGGAGTCACATATTTTGTATTTGAAATTTAAAAATAGCAATATTACTTTTGAAAAAGAAATAGAAAGTTCACTTTCAAGAAAAAAGAAAAACACACACAAATTTAAGTTTAAAAAAATGAATCTTATAAAATAGAAAAGAGGCAAAAAAACTTCTGAATCTATAGATTTTTCTGTTTATTTTGTTTTGTTTTTAATCATTAATGTAGTACTTCCTTATCTCATTCTGAATAAGTTTAGAAATAATTGATCTTTACTTGTGGAATGAATGAATTCCAAAAACTGGAAGAAACTAATGTTATTTTCAAATTTGATCTCAGCAAGTGTGAATATGCAGCAGCTGTTTTTCCTTGTCATAATTAATTCCTGTCAGAAAACTTTATTACCAGGAGTTGGAAGGCTCATTTAGAGGGCTTGGCTTCCTGACTCCAGCTTTACTCTGGAGCATGTACAGCTGTGGAATTCCAGGAAATCAGACGTTCTTCAGAAAATTATAGAGCAAGCACATAGAACACCAGAGAGAAAAGTTTGGCAGTTCAGCATCAGGTTTGCAGTCTTCAATCTGTGTTATGCAAAGTCAGGGCTATTTATTAAATACCCTACTTATGTTGCTTGATAAGAATTTTAGTAATTTGTTGTCGATGTTGATCATGTGGATGCCTCATATTTTCTCCATTCTAGACATTTATTTCTTTAATCAAGCACAGGCTTGTTTATAAGATATTAACTCACTATGTACACAAAGGTGCCTTGCTTTAATAAACAATGCATTGTCAGTGGCAACATCTCAAAATATTAATTCTCAATATTTACTTAATCTTATCAGACACCAATACAGAGTGGGGCAAAAATACCTTTACAGTTGTATGGAAAACACAGTTTATCCTTGTATTATTATTTATTAATTATTGTATTATTTCCTATACTACAAATGTAAACCTACTTTTGCCCCACCTGTGTAACTCAAAAAAAGATTAGAATAATACTTAAAGAAAACACAAGGGATAAAACAGAGCTATATTATATCCATGGGGAATTATAATTTTTCTTTCAGATATTCTTTCTCCTGTCCAACAGGAGAAATGATGATTGCTATAAGTATTCTCTATTTCAAGTGAAGAGAGCAAAGACAAATTCTTCACATTCCTGGTTCTGATTTTCTTTAATGGTACAGCAGACAATTTATGTAGATTAGCCCTTCGGCTGCTCAAAACTATGAAAAAAATAATAAAGTACTTCTGAAAGTAACTTAATATCTATATAGGTAAATTTTCCCCCTCCCTTTTTTTTTGTATGAAAGACTGTAAGCAGAAATGTAAAGAAATTAGGAGAGCACTGAATGTGTGGCGCACTGAGGGCTTTTCCAAATCTGGACATTTACATTTGAGGGAAGGAAAGAATTACCAGCAGGTCAGTGATCCAGCCACTCTAGTTTTCCTAAAGGAATGACGGGCATCAACCAGTCCTCCCTGCATGCATACTTTAATATCTTTCAGCAGAAAGATTTAAGAGAGTCATTATCTTTAAAAATGTTTTTTAGAAGAACATAGCCAGTCTCTCTAATTGGTGTATTATAAATAAAATTTCAATTATGGGTCTGTGCTGGGTACAGGATGTGTTAGTCACATAAATGTTTTTATATTTGTGACTAATGGGATATAAATTGTGTCCTCCAATACTAAAACAGCTTCCTCTGTGAAAAATTTGATTATCTGATAATCCCAAATTGAAATTCTTGGAACATAATAGAGATATGTTAAAATAATATCTATATCTATATCTATATCTATATCTATATCTATAGCTATATCTATATCTATATCTATATCTATATATCTATATATCTATATATCTATATATCGATACATAGATACATAGATATATAAATATATAAATATAACCCTAATATGCAAATAGACTGAACGGCAGAACAATCAACCAGTCACTATGATGTGCGCTGACCATGAAGGAGCGTGTATGGAACGTGGCGGGCGTCAGCAGCAGGTGGCAGAGCACAGAACATTGTGGGCATTGGCTGTGGTGAGATGGTGGAGCATGTGAGCGGGGGTGCCAGACCAAGGCAGGGCATGCGCCGGTTGCTGTCATCGGGGCGAGCCTGTGTTGATTACTGAAAATTCTTTGCTCCCACACACCGTGGTCCCGCTGGCACTCACACCCACTGCCAGCGCCAGAGCTGCTGCTCTCACCCACTGCCAAAGCTGGCCCCACTTGTACCCGCAGCCAGCGCCAGAGCAACCACTCACACCTGCTGCCAGCACCCAGCACTGGTCCCAATCGCTCGCTGAGGGGCCATCGGGGCTGGTAGCCACTGCTTGCACCTGTTGCCAGCAACGGCCCCACTAGCACCCGCTGCCAGTGCCAGAGCCGCCACTCACACCCATTGCCAGTGCCGGCCCAGCTTGCACCCACAGCCAGAACTTCATCCACCGCTCACACCTGCTCCCAGCACTGGAGCTGCAGCTCACACCCACGGCTGGGCCCTGGCGCTGGTCCCACTCACTTGGTGGAACAACTGAACAACCAGTCACTATGACGTGCACTGACCACCAGGGGGTGCACACAGAACATGGCGGGCGTCAGCAGCAGGGGGCAGAGCACAGAACATTGTGGGCATTGGCTGTGGGGAGATGGTGGAGCATGTGAGCGGGGGTGCCAGACCAAAGTGGGGCACTGGTCGGTATCATCGGGGCAAGCCTCTGGTGGTTACAGAAAATTCTTTACTCCCATGTGCTGTGGTTCTATCGGGCACTTACACCCACTGCTGGCACCTGGCGCTGGCCCCAATCACTTGGAGCCATCAGTGAGTGCGAGCAGTGGCTGCTTGCCCCAATCGCCCCTCAGGGCTTCTCCACCTCCCCCTGCTCCTGAGGGGTAACGGGAGAGCAGCCACCACTCACCTTCGGATGGCGCAGGCCCCTGCTACTGAGGTGTAACGGGGGAGCAGCCACCACTCACCTTCGGATGGCGCAGGCCCCAATCGCTCTGCATCGTCAATGGGTATGAACGGGCCAACACCATCAACATGTGCGAGCGGCAGTGGTGGGAGAAGGCTGCCAGCAAACAGGGGACTGGTAACTGCAGCAGGAAGGGCAGGCGGGGCGTGGAGGATGGGCGGAGAACCACCCCTGTGCCCACTGGAGCCTCGTGGCCCACAGTTCCTTTCAAAGTGCACAAATTTGTGCACTGGGTCCCAAGTGTTAAAATAATAAACTCAATGGCATCCCACTGGCCAAATTGGAGAACAATTGAACATCAATACATTAAAATTCTTCACATATTTTAACTTTTTAAACATTTATACAGTAAACTTCACTGTATAAGGATTGGTGATTTTTCAGAGCCTTAAATGGGTTGCCATCATCTGTGGAAACATGGTTACTCAAGTGAGACTGCTGTGGATTGGCTAATACTGAGAGGCATGTGAGAATGAGCCCACTGCTAACTGCCTGACATTCAATATTAAGAGATTGTCACTGGTTGAATTACAAAAGCATGTTTACTGAGGGAAGTGATTGTCTGGTTGAGCTTTTTAAAAACCAGTTCTTGTGGCTACTTGTTATTGTGACACTGACTTTGGTGATGTCCAGAATGTCCACATAGAATGTCCATAAAAACTATTACATGGACATTTAGAAACATGAGGTAGATCTACACGTACATGTGATATGAGCTCCTTTTTACTTTCATTAATAAAATTTCTACTAACTATTCAAACCAGTAAGAAGTATTTGGCTTTTATTCTTATTCTCAATCAAAATTTTCATATTTTTATTTTATATGCTATATTTTATGAAACTTCTTTTACATATATAAGATTAATAATATGTAGTCTTTATCACTTCAACTGGAAAACATGCAACTGCTCATAAACTTTCAATTATTTACAGAATTTCATTTCTGACATATCTGTTTCAGTTCTTATATTCATTGATGATTTGGGCTGGGCTCTGATAAAAACTGGGAAATGCTATTTATTTTTTTGGTAATATATTTCACATTTAAATCTAATTCTTAGGGATTTAACAACTTAAGTTACACTGTATAATTTTATGTTTATTTCTTGGTGATAATGCAATATTTTTCTCATGTTTTTTAAAGGTCTACTTATAAAACAAAGCACAGGAATAGCATATGGTTTTTCATAGAAAACTAAGAACTGGGCTCAGTGGCAAGCCTTTTTCATTGTTACTTGAAAAACCTTAAATATTGAAATGTCTACAAAAGCAATAAAATGATTACAGGATTACAGGGTGATATTTAATTTTTGTACATGTTAAATATCACTGATAATTAACTGTTAGAAGTTTATTTTGAGGTGACATTTTCCTGGAATACCAGGCCTTTACAACATAATTAAAGGCTTTCTCATTGTGCCTTATTGCTGATATGAAAGCTTTTCAAAATTGTGATTCTATTTTGTAAATTATTATACATGTATAATAAATAATATGTAAGCCATTTATTTTTGTTCTTATTATGAAATAGTTTTCCCAATAGTTTAAGCAATGGTGTTTTCTTATCTTGGAGAGTATGATAGAATACTGAAAAAAGTAAGTATTGGGAAACCATTTTGAGCAGTCAATGTATACTTAAGGAAAATGAAGCACTCATTCTAAAACAGGGCTGAATAATCATTAACCACAATATTATTTATAAAAAATCAAAATTTATCTCTACCAAACTAAGATGGTCCCTTGTGAAGAAATAGTGATGTCTCCTCTATGACTGTCCTTCAACAGGCTACCTAACACCTCACTTCCTAATTAGCTTTTTCTCACATATTACTATTGCCAGAAATTTCTCCTATGAAGACATTCATTTTGAATTCATTATGAGACTTAAGTTATGAAAAAATTCATAGAATCTATGGCCTACATGTATCACACTGATGGAAATTGATCAAATCTCCTCTGTTAGGAGAAGAAATCAGGATAAAACAGGAAAATGCTTAAAATGAGTTGCCTAGAAATGAGAAGTTGAGTACTAGGAACCAAAAGACCTGCATCTATTATTTTATCATATTAGAAAATTTCTATAAATGTCTTATTTACATTTTTCCTCAGAAGATATCAGAAATGAAAAGAAAAACAGAAACATGAAAGGACAGGGATTTACTTCCCTCAGCATTGCCACTGTTTGTTCACTCAAAGACATTTTTTTTCACTTTAAATTTCTGGAATTTGTATATATTTTACATTTTATTGTAACATTCTCTGTATCTCAAATTTGAAAAATATGGTAAAAATAGCCTGGCAGATGTGGCTTAGTGGTTGAGCATTTACCCAAGAACCAAGAGGTTATAGTTTGATTCTAGTCAGGGCACATGCCCGGGTTGTGGGCTCGATCCCCAGCAGGAGGTAGCTGATTGATGTTATCTCTCATCACTGATGTTTATATATATCTCTCCCTCTCCCTTTCTCTCTCTGAAATCAATAAAAATATTTTAAAATATGATTAAAATATATGTATAATTCATTTTACAGTGTCAGGTTTGTATATTATAATTATTAAAATTGAAATAACATGTAATCGAGGGAATATATCAATACTATACATGTGAGCTTCACACTTAGTGAAGTGGAAAACAGAAGAGGAGACTTTATGCATATCACTGAATGAAGAGAAAAAAAGGATTTAAAATTGGATTATGAGACATTCCTAATAGTGAGGAGTTCTAACACATTTTAATTAAAACCCTAGTAGGAGAAGAGAGAGAATGAGATTTATGCGATAATAGAGGAAAAACAAGGAATTTTCCAGAATTGATTGAAGATCCTCACTTACAGGTCACAGGGTCCAGTAAATCCAAAATAGGATGAATTAATAGAATCTAGAAAAGCTTAGCAAAACTACAAAATCCCAAAGAAAAATAGAAAATCTTAAAAGTATCTGGATTAAATTACATATCACCTTCAAAGTAATAGAGTTGTGCTAAAAGCCCTCTTCTCAACAGTAGTAACAACAGGAAAGCAAAGAAAGTAGGACAATAATCATAATATGAGGAAAAAATACTCATGTATTCTGGTTGCATAGACCAGATGGCCTAGAATAACATTTCTCTGCTCCTCCCTCTAAATGCAGCTAAATACCTTAGAAAAAGAAGGTGAATTTTCTAAGTCCCTTGGGGATAAGGAACAACACAACTGCACTTCATTTTCTGGAGTTTTTTTATTTGTACTTTTGTCTATCATATATAATGACAGTTTAGTCTTTCCTTAACAAGTTGTTGACTTCTTTATTTCTCCGTGGCAGTGCCACCAGTACTATTTAAAAGTAAAGATGACTGCAATTATCTTTCTGATGTTATTACTCTAAACAAAATTCTTTCATAATTTCTTCTCTAAAATAATTGAGATAGGACAAATTAATGATCTAAGTTTTCACGTGAAGAAAGTAAAAGAAGAGGGAAGTAAGCACAATACTCAGGGCTGTCCCTAGCAGATGTGAGGCATGGGTCTGCATTAGAGTTCTCTCATATAGACTATTAAGTTTTTTAACAATTTTTCTTCTATTTCCAGTCTGCTGAGAGTTTTAATATGAAAAGTTATTGAGTATGAAGGCAGTCTTTTCTTGTATCTATTGAAATAACGTAGAGATTTTTTAAAAAATTCTTCATGTAGTTATCAAAGTCAAAAGGAAAGACAAAAACAAGGACATTAGTGAGCACAAGAGTGCAGCTAGCTTCTGGTCTCTACAGATACAGCAAATGTTAAACACAGCCTAGCTCCCAGAAATTAACATAAAACCTCATAGGAAACGTCTATTTACCTTAGTTCCTGATAAATGTGCAGCTTTCAACAAGAAGTTACAGGACATACTAAAGGTAAGAAAAATATCTGTCACAATCTGAAATGATAAAATAAGCATCAGAATCAGACTTGAATATGGCACAGAAATTGAAATGACCAGATAAGGAATTTCACAGAACTATAAATAACATAGTAAGGGCTAATGGAAAGTATCAACAATGTCCAAGAACGGATAGGCGATGCAAGTAGAAATTCAGAAACCATGGAATCAAAAGGAAATGCTAGTGCTAAGAACTGAATGTTTGAGCCACCACAAAATTTATTTGTCGAAGCCCTAATGTGCTAATATTTGGAGGTGGTGCCTTTGGGACGTAAGTAGGTGAAAGTAGAGCCCCTGTAATGGGATTTAGTGTCCTCATAAGAGGAAGTGAGATAGCCCTCTCTGCTCTCAACTATTTGAGCACAGAATAATATGGCTGTCTATAAGAGGGGCCTCACCAAGAACCTCACCATATTGGTTTGCTGATCTCAGACTCCAAATCTCTAGAATTATGAGAAATAAATGTTTCTTATTTAAGCTACTCAGTCTATTATAATCTGTGAGATCAAAACAGGCATATTAAAATAGCTATAAAAATACTATAGCAAAAATGAAGAATGTCTTTGATGGTTGCATCCATCAGTAAATAGCTGAAGAGAGAATCAGTAAACTTTAACACATGTCAATAGATACTTCCCAAAAATAAATGAATGCCAAAAATAATAAAATAAAATAAAATAAAATAAAATAAAATAAAATAAAAAACAACAGAACACTCCAGAGCTATGGGATAATTTAAAAATACATAACATACACACAATGGAAATACCAGAAAGAGAAGAAATAGAGAAAAAAATAGAGGGCATTTTTGAAGTGCTAATGACTGACAATTTTCCAAAATAACAGATAGAGGAATATCAGAAACCAGCATGCATCAAGCAGTATTAAAAAACAAAGAAAAATAATCTCTACCTCGCATATCATATTCAAACTACAGAAAGCTAAAGACAAAGAGAATATCTTGAAAGAGGCTATCGGGGGTAAAGATTCTTATCTATAGAGCAGGCAGGACAAGGATTACATAGGGCTTCTCACTAGGAACTACTAGGTAAGAAGAGAGTGAAGTGAAATATCTGATGTGTTACAAGTAAAAGACAACAATAACAACTCATAGTCTTATGTACCCAGCAAAATTATCCTTCAAAAGTGGAGAAATAAAGACATTCCACAACAAACAAAAATTATGGAATTCATTACCATCAAACCATTCTTGCAAAAAAATACATTCTTTAGGTATAATGAAAATGTAAGAAACTTAGATTTACATAAGTAATACTATTAAAGAAGTAGAATGATTAAATCTAGATAAAATAAGGTTTTTTGTTTTTGTAATTCTTAGTTGACCTAAAGATAATTGTTTCACGTAATAATTCATTTTTCCCATTTATTAGTTATATCACTGTAACTTTGTGATCTTTGTTTCATAGTGTGTAGGCCCTATGTTTATACTGTAGATTTTTTTAATGAACTTTTGTTTCTTTGGGACAATGAACTTTCCTGGCAATCAATTTCTACCCTTGAGATTAGAGAATGCAAGTGATGGAAGTAGGCATGCCTCAAGGCCAAAAGACCTCAATGTTTTCATAAATCAATCAAATTCTATTCACTCACTTACCAGCCTGTCACTCTCTTCAACTAACGAATAGCTCTTGTTCTTCCCAAGACATTACTCTTTTATCTGGTTGTTAGCACCACTTATTGTAACCAGCCTGCAAGGCAGAACAGGGGAAGATGGCAGAAGAAGACTAATAGGGCCAGTTAACCCATCTGTGTGCATTTCCATAAGCTCCCCATCCCATTATGCTCCAGATGGTACTGCTCTGGGTTGATCTTTAACATTTAGATGGTGTTGTTGCTTTCCTTTTTCCTGATGGCAAAACAACTGTCAATCATCTGCTCAAGATAATGTGGGAGTGAGATATATAGAATGTCTTTATTCATCCTTTTTAGACCAATCTACTGACTCATTGTGAATCTTATTTTTTGTCTTATTACTAAGCATGGCTGTCAGCTCCATCACCCTCTATACATTACCTTTGGCATTTATGTTAAATAGGACATCATTTTTCTTTTCTTTTTATCTACTTATTGTTCAGATCACTGCTTTCCATGCTTCTTCTACCTGCCTAATCATCTTTTGAGCATGCATGTCTTTTTCAACACTTTTAGGGAATATCGTGGTTATTGCAACTGATTGGCTGATCTTCAATTTTGCTCTTTCTTCTGTGGGTGGAAGCCAAAGCACTAAAAAAAATGACCAAAATAAAATGTATAGCTTATTGTGATATACTTTGAGGAACAAAATCATAATAGTTAGCTATCTCCATGTCCTATGAATTCTGGATTAAGTGCCAGATTTTTAAACTTTCATTTTTAAATTCTAACTGTCTCTTGGCACATCCAGCTATTTCAATGGATAGAGCTCTTATTCACATGGCATGCTCACAAGTTATCTGTTGGTTTACATTAAACAATTTGTTCTCACATGGCACCTCTCTTTAAAACATTTTATAAGTGCTAGTTAGTTGCCATGACCTCAGGAATTATTCTACATTATCATTTTAATCATACATATTAAAAAGACACAAAATGCAATAAGGTTAAAATTCTTTAATAAAGACCTCACAGTAGTTGGTGGCAGAGAGCAAAACAGCAATTTCCACAAGTTTTTATTTCTTCGCTCACATTTTAAAAACTCATATCTACTTTAGTGATTGGAAAAGCATTATACGTTTTTCATCACAGAATCCTTGGAAACTGGCAATGTGCAAGCTCACTGACTGATATCTTGGTATACTGTTTGCTGCTGGGATCTAACAGGACTAACCTAATTAAGACTTCAGTTCAAAAAAATTCTCATATAAAACAACTCATCAGTTCTAAGGCCAGTCATCAGATTGTACACTAGCTCTATATCTTTGTCACTAACCTTTCATTTTGTTGATTTTTGAGACCAATTGTTATTCACATACAAGTTTTAGAATCCTGTATCTGGATATAATTATGACCTTTATAGTAACCTGTGTATCTGAGCATGTTCTTAGGTTATGCAACAAACTCCTTCTCTCCATTATATCCATTTATTTAGTATCTCTAAAGGGGGAAAAGAAGACAGAAGCATAGCTATTGTAAGGTAGGGTGATATAATATATGTTTATTTTAGCAATGTTTTTTGTTTGTTTTTGTGTTTTTTTAAGAAGCTAGTTGTTTACTTTTGCTTTTGACAACAGTTTCAAAAATTTTGTCTTATTAGTCCCACAACAAATTCACACATTTCTGCAATTCAATATCATCATAATATTATTCCTAATAAAATCAGAATAAACACTTGTTAACAATCAAAGCTGAATCTCATATGCATAATGATTCTAATCCACCAATTTAAGAAGGTCAACTAGCATAATAAGGAGAAAAGACATTAGAAAATCATAATATGGAAATAGCGAGAACACTAGATTAAAGGACACAGCCCCAAATTAGGAATGTTGCAAATAGTATCACAAAGAAAGAACAAAGAATATTATGATGGAAAGATTCTACAAGGGAATGATGCATAGATACATTTGAGACCCAGAATGCTTTTAGGAAATATAACCTCTCTTGTGCATATGTTTGATTTGGTGTGTGAACTGG
>NW_006287680.1:128589-130167 GCF_000327345.1 Myotis davidii
AAATCTGGGCCCAGCCAGTATGGCTCACTGAATTGAGCATCGCCCCACATACCAAGAGGCCACCGGTTTGATTCCCAATCAGGGTACATGCCTGGGTTGTGGGCTCAATCTAGGGGGTTTCTATCTCTCTCTCCCTCTCTCTTCCTCTCTGGAATCAATAAAAATCCTATCTAATAAAGAAGAAATATGCTAATTGACCACCACACCCTCACAAGATGGTGGCACCCACAGCCAATAAAGAGGGAATATGCTGATTGGTTGCCAAGCCCTAAAAGATGGTGCAACCATAGTCACAAGATGGTGGCAGTCCCCTCAGCCCCACTGGGGTGGCAGGCGTCACTAAAAGATGGTGGCAACCATAGTCACAAGATGGTGGCGCCCAGTCCCCTCAGCCTCACTGGGGTGGCAGGCGTGGGGCATGGCCAGGCCCTGTCCCAGGTGGGTCTGGCCACTCCGCATGCCTGCCTCTGGAGTCCCCCAGTTCCCTCAGCCCCCCAGCCACCCAGGACAGGCCCAAGGCACAGGCAAGTCTTGGATGACAGCTGCCCCGCTGCCCAGGACCACCTTAAACTCAGGTAACCAGGGCTGGCCAAGGCTTCAGCTGCCGGCAGTGGCAGCAGCAGAGGTGTGATGGGGGCATCACCTTCCTCTGATCGCCAGGTCGCCTCCCACCCCTGAGGGCTCCTGAACTGTGAGAGGGGGTAGGCCAGGCTGAGGGACACCCCTCCAGTGCATGAATTTTCATGCACCAGGCCTGTAGTATAATAATAAAAACTTTTAAATAAAGTATAGCTAGTGATATCTACATAATAAACTCCAAGATACAGATGAGTCATGCAGAGTTCAGAGAAGGAAAACCAACAGAAACATCCCATGAAGGATAAATTGAGCTGGATTTCTACTAGTGAAAATTGGTGAGAGAGAACAGGAACATGTTACAGAGTAGAGTAGAGTAGAAAATGCAAATCTGATATTACAGTTGACTTCTTTTGGGTCAGGGTCTTATTCTAGTGTTCTATTCCAGCATGGTCCAGTGGCCAGCCTTCCTTTGAAGATGACTGTAGGCATTACTGTACACAACAAATAATTCTGCTTGTCTTTACAAATCCTAGACTTGTTACAGAATTTACCAGGCAACTAGAAAACACAATGAGTACTTGGAAGATAAGGAATAACACTTTATTACAGGAAGCACTGGTGCTGAATGGCCCAGGGAAATCAGATCCAAAATCTGAGCACTGAATTGTGAAGAGTGGGAGGAGGGGGGCAGGGAGAGGATGGCGGAGTGTGGGGAGGGGATTCTCCCTTTTATTCCTTTAGTGTCTTTGTCTCCCAAATATGGACCAGGCTTCCAAACTTTTCATGGGCTTTGCAGCACCTGTGGGTTGGAATGGGGGAAGTGAGATTACAATCAAAGGCTGGCCTGGCTGGTGCCAGCACTGCCAACCCCTCCAGGGGTTGTGTATGGTTCATGGTTTATGGCCTCTGTAAAATGGAAGTATTCAGGGAAACAGGTTTTGCAAGGTTAGCTAGGACACAAGTGGAAAGTGGGTTGGGACTGGCAAGCATATGCATTGG
>NW_006287680.1:130200-142685 GCF_000327345.1 Myotis davidii
GGCGGGGGGGTGGGCGCCGCGGGGGAGGGGTGCCTTCACAGACTAACCACCTTATTTCATAAAGTAGGATGTTGAAGTACCATAGATCACAGCCATTCAAATAAAAATTCCAGTAGATTTTTGTTTTGTGTGATAGAAATTAACCACCTGGGTCTATAGGTATATTGATATTCAAAGACTTCTAGAAAACTTTTTAAAATAAATAAAGTTGGGGGATTCATATTACTCATCTTTGATATTTACTATAAAGTGACAATAAACATGAGAATGCAACATGATCGCTAAGACTGATGTATAGATCAATGGAACAGAATACAAAATCCATATCTTTGATTTTCAACAAAAGTACCAAGGGAATTTAATGAGGAAAGAGTAATCTTCCTACAAATGATGCTGGATGTACTGAATAACTAAATAAATAAACAAGTCTTATGCAGAGAGGGGTAAAGTATTTGCATGACACATACTTATCAAGACACTTCTTTATAGATATCTAAAAACTGTTATATCTCAATTATATTTTTATACACTAGCAGCGTCCAGAAGTATAAACAGAAACCTCACTGAAAAAAGATAAATACAAGGCACTATCACAAGGAAAATGTTAAGCATCATTAGTCATCAGAAAAATGAAAATTAAAGTAGCCATTAGGTACCTAGACACACTAGGTAAATTATGTAAATTTATACAAGACTCATAACAATAAAAAGGAAGGAACAACTGATTCAAGCCACAACATTGATTCATCTTTAAAACATTGAGTAAAGTAACCAGACACAATAAGCTACATTTTGTATGATTCCATTCATAAATGATTCTTGAAAATGCAAAACTACAGTGATTTATATCTGATTAGAAATTGCCATGGACTGGGAGTGGTAGGGAGAAGATAAAGTGACTGACTAAAAAGGGGACTAAGGACAGATTTGGGGTAACATCATGATTGTGGTGGATATTGTAAGACTTTATACAGCCGTCAAAATTCATAAAATGATATGTGTAAAATTGAGGAATTTTATAGTCAATAAAATATATCCTTTAATAAAGCTGACCAAAATAATTTAAAAGTTTGTGATTAGTTTTTATTTGCAATAAATATTCATTTTGTAACTTATTTTTATTCAATTTTTTATATTTATATTAAAGACAGACCACTTAGTGCATAAACTTCTGGGTATTGATGATTTAGTCAAATATTGCAAATGCTAACCACATAATTGTGTAAAGAAATATTATAATGTCAGGTAATGATAAGTACTATAAAGAAAAATAAAGTCATGTAAGGTAATAGAGTCACATAAGTTTGATCTGAGAAAGCCTGTCTGAAAATCTAGAATTTGTATGAAATCCTGAAAGAATTGAAGAGCTATCTGTGTGGCTAACCAGGCTTGTGGTAGGACAAATCCAAAAGACCTGGGATAAGATGTAATTGACATCCTCAAAGAATATTTAAAAAGGCATATGGCTTGAATAAAGTGAGTGAGAGTGAATATGACAAAACTGAAAAACAAATAGTGAATATGACAAAACTGAAAAGCAAGAATCTGGAGAGGGAAGCCATCAGGAATCCTATCACATAAGGCCTTAGTGATTGCGTGTGTGTGTGAGTGTGAGTGTGAGTGTGTGTGTGTGTGTGTGTGTGTGTGTGAGATGGAAAATCATTGTGCCTTTTGAATAGCAGAATAACAGTATGTGGAGTAGAAGATCTTTGGAAATAAAGCATGGAAGTAAGAAGACAATGTGAAGGCACTAGCAGTGCTCAGAGTGAGGAGAGTTAACAGTGGACATTGTGAGAAGTAATAAGGTTCAGATCTATTATGAGGGTAGCACTAGGATAATATTTGCTGATGTACCAGATGTGAATAATGATGGAAAAGTGGCACCATATATGGCTCCATGAATTTGACAAAGAGAAGCCAGGGATGTTGTCTCCTCAGCTTTTCTCTCCTTTTTCCTGTGTCTTTTGAGTCTTCTTCTCTAATGTCTGTCTCTTAGCACATCTCAGATTTTAAGTTTCTTCTATTCTATAACATAGCTCTTATAACACCATGTCTACAATAAAGCTTTGCACCGCTCTCAGTCTCACACATACACAAAACTTTCCCTTTCTCCCTCATGTACCCTACTGAGTATTCTACACCCACTTATTCCATGGTGTGTTTTTTTTCATTTTTATCTATTTTTCAATCCACTTATGCATTAATTCCACTTCTATAATTCCTGAATAACTGCTGCTAAATTGTTGAAAGGGAGTCCCAGTAAATATAAAGGCTCTTCAATTCTAGTAGAAAAGTTTAAGAATGTTTTATTGAAAGCATCCCAGAGAAGGAAAGCACATCCTCAATAATTATGTCCAGCTCTGCTAATCTTCCCCCTCTAATTTTCAACATTTTTTGGGGGGGCGGTTATTTGTTTCTTAGTTTCAGGGTGTTGAGTTTGGTGCTTCTATCACTTACTTTTAATGCCTAGATTCCACTTGTATGTTGATTTCATCTAAAGAAACCCACTATGTTTCCATGTGTCACTTTGACTTTGGTTTCACCCATGCAGTGCCCTGTGATTTGAATAAGGTTGGTTTCCGAGGAGGACCACAACTCATTGTTACTCTAATAGCTCATGTAGGAGATCACAGAAACAAGCTCATTTAGCAATACCTGAGGCTCACTTTCCTTCTCTTTCTCTATAATTCAAGCAAACCCTATTTCTCTTTCAAGTAAACCATAGCTGAAGATATACCTACATAAACTGAGATCTGCATTGCTGCTTCTCGCCAGACACACAGGCCTCCCATACCTGCTACAGTCCAAGCCAGATGGGTCCAGAGAATTGAGGTCAGCACCAAATACATTCAATTTCCAAGACCATTCCAATTTTCAATCCAATTTCCTAGCCGGTTGTTTACTGATCAATAAATGTCATATTAAACTTTAACTTTTTTAGGGCAATCCATATAACTTTTAATACAATCATTTTTCTTTCACATTCTTATCTGTAAGCTTAGAAATATTTACAAAAATAGATTATAATTCATCACATGCTAGAAGCTATTTAATAGAAATAGAAAAGATGAGATGTTACCCCTGCTATACTGATATCCCCGTCCCCCACCACAAAAGCTTCCATTTCCTAACACAGTTTTCTTTTAAATAATATTTTCAAAAATTTTACTTTATTTGTGAAGTGTTTGGGTATCAATGTTCCTTTTCATTTCTTTTGTTCTTTTTTTAACAATACATTTTATTGATTACAGAGAGACAGGGAGAGGGAGGGAATGCTGGAAACATCAATGATGAGAATCACTGATCAGCTGCTTCCTGCATACCCCCTACTGGGATCAAGCCCACAACCAGGTATGTGCCCTGAGTGGGGATTGAGCTGTGACCTCCTGGTTCATAAGTTAACTCAGCCACTTAGCCACACCAGCCAGGTAACCTTTCTATATTTACATTTCTGCATAACCAAGTAACTTTAGAACAAGTTCTTTATCAGAATAGCTTCAAATTTACTTTAAATTGTACATTTTAGAAAAATACTTTTAACTTTTAAAATTTCAAATAGATTCAACAATTATATTACTTGCTTTAGCCTATTAAAGGCACTTTAAAAATCTACTTCTTGTAGGTTTGCAAGTAGGTGGTCATTTAAAAACTCTCTCCCCTTGACTGTCATTCTATAATCTCACCAGCAGAAGGCTACATGCAACCTATGGGAAAATTTCTTTGATCAGAGGAATAGTAATTTGTAAAACATTTTTTGAGGTAAAAATTGTGTAAAACTCGGTCTTGAAAAAAAAAAAGAAAGAAATATCTTTAATATAACACTCTTATAAAATTAGTGTTGCTAATTGTACTTTTAACTTCCAAACTGGTATGTCAAAAATTTAGCATAGTTACTTTAGCAAAATTTTAATATGTATTATACAATGGGAAATATTAACAGACATGAAATGTAGCTCTTATATAATATCAAAGTTTGTGACTGCTGGGAGGGCTGTGTGGAGAAGGATTCTGAAGTCACTATTTATCTCAACAGGGAATAGAGAAGTAATTGCTTAATGACACTACAGGAAAACAGTTTAGCAGTTTGTTTGTTTGTTTTGTTTTGTTTTTGTTTTGCTATGGATTTGCAACCCATGAACATAAACAAAAACAATTGTGATTTTTTTCATATATCACCATCAGGTGATATACCTGATGCATTTAACAATACATTTTATTGATTACAGAGAGACAGGGAGAGGGAGAGAATGCTGGAAACATCAATGATGAGAATCACTGATCAGCTGCTTCCTACATACCCCCTACTGGGATCAAGCCCACAACCAGGCATGTGCCCTGAGTGGGAATTGAGCTGTGACCTCCTGGTTCATAAGTTAACTCAGCCCCTTAGCCACATCAGCCAGGTAAACTTTCTATATTTACATTTCTGCATAACCAAGTAACTTTAGAACAAATTCTTTATCAGAATAGCTTCTGATATTCTGATATCCCCCCCCCCACAAAAGGTAAGCCTGTCATAATTTCTGAAATAAGTAGCCACTGAAACTGTATTGTCAGCTTTATTAACTTGATGACACATATACTTAGTTTTCATGATAATTTACCCTGTTCTTAACATATTTCATTTCAAAAGTCTAAGCCAGTTTAAGTTTACCCTAGCAGTGAAACATAGATATGAACAGAGACTATACATGTTTTCAAATAGTAAGAAACCAGTCTCAGATGTTACTGTTTTATTACCAGGCTGCATGATCTCAGGTTTTTGTAGGTTAAGAAAATTAATTATATGTTTAAAATGTAATTTAAATTTTAGTGATTCAACCTTAAAAAGGTAATAACTGTCTAGCTAAAAGAACAAGAAACATTTTTTTTTTAAAGTAGGGGCAACCAAAAACCTATATCTTTAGTGTTCTATCACATATGCCAAATAACTTAATTACTCTTCTAAGAGGGTATTTGTCACAAAATAATACATCCACAGTTGTATATATCATGATCGATAAGTATCTGAGCTATGAAACATAGAGGGAGCTGTTGGCAAAGGAATAGTAAACCAATGAAAAACTATACAGTGAAATTTTTCATTGAAATATAATTTTTGAAACCTTACTTCTAGAACATATGAATGTCAGATAAAAATATGTCAATATTTTTGAAGGGAAATTGTGATAGAAAACTCTCTTTTGTTTATTTTTTTAATCTTTATTGTTGAAAGTATTACATATGTCCAGTTTTTCCCTCCATTGACCTTGATAGCCCACCTCCACCCCCAGCCCAGGACTTTATCACCCTATTGTCTGTGTCCATGGGTTATGCATATATTCATACAAGTTCTTTGGTTGATTGCTTCCTACCTATCCACCCTCCCCCCAGCTTCCCTCTGAGATTACACACTCAGTTCCATGTTTCTATGTCTCTGGCTCCATTTTGTTCATCAGATTATTTTGTTCATTAGATTCCACATATGAGTGAGATCATGTGATACTTGTCTTTCTCTGACTAGCTTATTTCACTTAGTATAATACTCTCCAGGTCCTTCCATACTGTCTCAAAGGAAGAGATCCTTATTTTTTTTACTGTGCATAGTATTCCATGGTGTAAATGTACCACAGCTTTTTCATCCACTCATCTACTGATGGGCACTTGGGCTATTTCCAGATTTAGCTATTGTAAATTGCACTGCCATGAACATGGGGGTACATATAGTTTTTCTGACTGATGTTTCTGGGATCACTGAATCAAATGGCAATTCCATATTTCATTATTTGAGGAAACTCCATACTGTTTTTCATAATGGTTATACCAGTTTGCATTCCCACCAGCAGTGTACTAGAGTTTCCTTTTCTACACATCCTTACCAGTCATCTGTTGATTAGTTGGTGGTAGCCATTCTGACATTATCTCTTTTGTATATTGCTGGATCCAATTTGCTGATATTCTGTTGAGGATTTTTGCATCTATGTTCATCAGGGATATTGGCCTGTAATTCTCTTTCTTTGTAGTGCCTTTAAATGGTTTTGGAAGTAGGATAATGTCTTTATCTGGTTTTGGGATTAGGGTAATTCTGGCCTCATGAAAAGAGCTTGGAAGTGTTCCTTCCTCTTGGATTTTTTGGAATAGTTTGAGGAAGATAGGTGTTAGTTGTTCTTTGAAGGTACGGTGAATCTCCCTTGTGAAGTCGTATGGACCAGGGCTTTTGTTTGCTGGGAGTTTTGGGGTTTTTTTCTTTTACTGTTTCTATTTCATCAGTTGTTATTGGCCTATTCAGGTTTTCTGATTCTTCCAAGTTCAGTTTTGGAAGATTGTATTTTTCTAGAATTTTTGACATTTCATCCACATTGTCCAGATTGTTGACATATAGTTGTAACAGTATTTTCTTACAATCTTTTGCATCTCTGTGTGTCAGTTAATTCACTGCTTTTGTTTCTGATTTCATTTATCTGGGTCCTATTTCTTTATTTCTCGATAAGTCCAGCTCACAATACAGCAATCTTATCTTTTCAAAGAACCAGCCCTTGATTTCACTTAATTCATATATTTTTGTTAGCCTCTATATCAATTATATCTGTTCAAATCTTTATTATTTCTTTCCCTCTACTCACTCTGAGGTTTTCTTGTTGTTCTCTTTCTAATTCTTTAAGTTGCAGGGATAAATAGTTTATTATTAATTTTTCTTGTTTTTTGAGGTAAGTCTGTAGTGCTATCACTGTTTTCCCTATGTCCCATAGATTTGGGATTGTTAAGTGTTCATTTTCATTTGTTTTCAGGGAGTTTTTATTATTTTTTCTTGACCTCATTGGTAACCCAATTTTTGTTTAATAACATGCTATTTAGCCTCCATGTTTTTGAATGTTTTTAAGTGTTATTACTGTAGTTGATTTCTAATTTTATTCCATTGTAATCTGAGAAGTTGCTTAATATGATTTCAATCTTCTTAAACTTATAGAGACTTGTTTTTTATCCTAACATGTGGTTGTTCTTTGAGAATGACCATGTGCATTTCAGAATAATGTATATTTTGCATGCTTTGTTGAAAAATGTTCTATAAATGTCAATTAAATCTGTAATTTAGAGTCACTATTTCCTTGTTAATTTTTTGTCTGGAAAATCTATATAATGAGGTCAGCAAGGTGTTAAAGTCCCTTTTTATGACTGTATTGCTGTCAATCTCTCCCTTAAAGTCCTCTAGAAGTTTTTTTGTTCTGTTTTGTTTTTTGTTTTAGTTTCCTTTTTCATATATGTATTTAGGTGCTCCTATAGTGAGTACATGTTTGTTTACCAGGGTTATATCCTCTTGTTGAATTGATCCCTTCCGTATTATGTAGTGACCTTTATTTTCTCTTGTGATGGCCTTAATTTTAAAGTCTACTTTTTCAGACATGGGTATTGCTACCACAGCATCTTTTTAGTTTCCATTTGCATAAAAATTGTTTTCCATCCCTTCACTCTCATCCTGAGTGAGTCCTTTGTTTTGAGGTGGGTCTGTTATAGACAGCATGGCATTGGTTATGATTTTGTATCCATTCAGCTACCCTATATTAGAGCATTTAATCCATTTACATTTAAGGTTATGATGCATAAAACCTTATGTATTGCCATTTTAATTCTTTATGCCTAGATTTCTCTCTCTATTTCTTTTCATTACAGCAGTCTCTTGAACATTTCTTGCAGTGTTGGTTTATTGGTGATAAACTTTAGCCTTTTTTTTTTTGTCTGGGAAGCTTTTTATTTCACCATCTATTTTGAATGATGGCCTGCAGGATATAGTAACCTTGGTTTTAGATCCTTGCTTTCCATTACCTTAATTAATTCATGCCATTCCCTATGGCCTATAGAGTTTTTGATGAGAAATCGGGTGTCAACCTTATGTGAACTCTTATGTAGGTAACAGTTTTATTTTCTCTTGGTCCCTTTAAGATTCGCATTTTTATTATGATGTGTCTGGGCATGGGACTGTTTGGATTCTTCTTGCTTGGGACTCTGTGCCTCCTGAATCTGTGGGACTTTTTTGTTCACTGGGTTAGGGAAGTTTTCTGCCATTATTTCTTCAAACAGGTTCTCTATCCCTAGCTTGATTTCTTCCCCTTCTGGTACACCTATGATGTGAATATTTTTATGTTTCATGTTGTCCTACACCTCCCTTAAGCTATAGTGTTTTTTAATTATTTTATTTTATTGGTTCTCTGAATGAGTGATTTTTTTGTATCCTGTCTTCTAATTCACTGATCAGATCCTTGGCTTCCCCTAATCTGCTGTGTCTACCTTCCACTGTGTTCTTTATGCATGCTATGTCGTTCTTCATAATTACTATATCTTTTCTCATGCTGTTGAGCATCTTTGCCATCATTATTCTCAACTCTATGTCTGATAAATTTCTTATCTCCATTTCACTTAGCTCTTCTTCTAGAAAATTCTCTTGTTCTTTCATTTGGGACTTTTTTTTCTCCCCATTTGGGCTCCCTGTTTGTGTTTGTGTCTGTGTATTAGGTAGATCTCCTACAAATCCCAATCTTTAGTGAATACCAATGCAGATACTATTTCTGACTGGCTCTGAGTACCATGTTTAGAGTTATCAGCAATACACAGCTTATGGTTTCCTCTGTTGGGCCTGGGTGCCTTTGAAAAGGATAAAGATTTCCACCGGTGCCTGCTTTTCCTAGCCCCAGTTCGATATTAGATCAGACAAAGATACAAAGCCTCCAGAGACCCACCTACCTGCAGTTCCATTGACATTCAGTTTTGATTAACTTTAGGCTAATGACCATAGGGTAAGGCCAGAGGTCTTCCAACAGGGTGGGGCAACTGCCTTTACCCCAAGCAAAAACCTCCTGGATAGCAAATGTTCACTAGAGAAAGATTTCCTCAGCAGCTTGAAGGATTGACTCAGCACAGGAAATCATGTTGCCTGCCCTCTGAGCTCCCACTCCAGAGACCCCAATCCTGGCTTCTGTTCACATAGCTTGTCCACTTTGCCCTCCCTCTGCTGGAGCCTAAGATGAATAGCTGCACATGTAATTTTGTGCATTTCCCAGCTGTGTCCCACTGGCATATAGAAACCTTGCTACTTTTCACAGCCAGATGTTATGTGGGCACCTATCTCAGTTCTTGTTTCTGGGCTGTCCTAGCCTAGAAGGTCAGCTGCTGTTTGTGGGGCCCAGCCAGCTGTTTTGTGTTTCCAAGTTTCCTACCAGTCTCTTTTTGGTCTCCACTTTCCCCATTCTTGGTTATCTGGGTTTGCTCCAGCTAGTCTTCATTTGATTTTTCATGTTTTGTTTTTGTTTTTGTTTCCCTGTATTTTAGTTGTATTACCAGTTTGGTCCTGAGAAAGCGTCAGTGTGGCTTCCACTTACTCCACTGACATTTTGGAATTGCTCTTTTATTTCTTTTAATAAAGATTTTCATTAAAAGGGGGGCGGTAAAACAAGAGTACTGTTAAAAGGAGGAGTAAAATGTAATTTATATTTCATTGCATTCACTTTACTGTGTGGCTACAAAAATGACTCTGGGATTAATTTAAAATTGCTAACTATGTCCTACTGCTCAAATTTAAATTATATACTTATTGAGAAAAAAATCTAAATTAGTTGTAAGACATTTACTTTTATAATCATTTCATTTTAGTTTAAAGTGATGATGTAATAGTTTAAGTAATATAATACAGGAAAAACATATTTGCTAAGTTTGATATCATGGAGATTCATGATAATGTAATTTTCACAAAAATTCATTATACATATAAAATAAAGAAACTTTTGTTTGATGACAGGTACTGAAAATAAACAACATATTAATGTAATTGGACTTATAAATTGAACTTGCACCACCTGGTTAGTTGTGAATTAGACATAAATCATAACTTTTCTAAGAATATGCACTGTCAATTAGTACCCAAAAGGCCCTTTTACAGGCACCGACTTTAAGTCTCCTAACATGTCGGCAGCATCAAGTCCTAGATTCATCTGTCTTGAGTAAAGCTTTGGACATTAGCCCAGGAGAAGGATGAAGCTGCATTAACCTGAAATGAATCACCATATTCCTATTCATGTGAATCTCTCGTGTTACAGAAGACCAGAGAAAAACCAAGTGACGCTTTAGAGAAGAGGAGTGACACTGTTTATTTACGTCAGCAGTCTCAGGGAATAACTTTCCAAATCTGAGGAAAGTTACATGCAGGGGGCTCTCTTTCTGGGGTCCTTGTCCCGCAAATATGGATTATGCTTCTGGTTCTTTTCATGGGGTTTGCAAGAAGAGCCCCAGGTATTGGGGGTCTCCTGGCCATATCTAATGGCCTGGCCTGGCGCCAGAGTTAATAAGCCCCCTCTGGGGCAGTGCACTGCTCACAGTTTTATGGCTTCTGTAACAGATTCTGCAAGACCAGTTTCTGGGAAAGAGGTAGTGACTTAATTTTAGGTTATCAAGAATGTACACTGAGCATGCCGGCATGGATTCAGATTGCTAGCCCCCCGAATATCAGGATTACATTGGAATTAGCCCATTTTAGCCTTCTCAGTAGAGGACCTGAAACTTCTCTTTCAAAGGGATCCTGGGAACTCAGTGAGTGCCAGATAAGTAACATACTCTGGTATTTCTAGATAAACAATGTTTTCATTTTTAAAGTAATTCTTTCATTTTTAAATAATTCTAACTTTTCATAAGTGTCATCTAAACCCTAGGCTGGTACCTGGAAGAGACCTTCTTTGCCCTTGTTGGGGCCCAGAAACCCTATAAGATTCTCCCACTTATAGCTCCTTTTTTTGTATCCCCAATGTAGCAAATTTTCCAGCCATACTGGCTCCCTTAATTCCTAACTACTAAGTATGGTATAAGCAGCCCAATTCAGGGTCAAATAATCTCAATTAAATATATATCTCCCACATCTCTTTCAGAGTAAAATGTGTTAAATCTTAGTCTATAGGACAACTTATGCTACCACTCAGCACACCCAGACCAGAAACATTCTCAAGCCTCTACAGATTTTTATTCACAGAGAAGCTCTCGGTTAAGCAGGCTAAAGTCTGTGCCGTGAATAACACTTCTTGCTGCAAGCAGCTTAGCTAAAAGGAAGGCCTCATAGCTTCTTGCCCAGGAAGTCTGGGCACCAATTAAAGATATAATTCCATCCCTATTAATTAACTCCCCTTCTCAGACCTTGGTTTATACTGTTGTTTTTGTTTGTTTGTTTTGTTTTATTACTCATCTTGAACCATTCCTGTTTAACCTTTGGTATGTTTCATCTCCTCCTATTTAGAAGCCCTGAAGCTACAACGGGTCCTCCACATGGAACAGCAAATAGAGGCTGCTACGTCCATCTTCCATGGACCTTAGACCACCCACTTCCGATGGGACCCTGACTGCCGCCTCAAATATGACCCCTTTTCCAGCAGGAAGCAGCCAGAAAGATGCAGCATCCCCTGTCCCCAATGGCAGCTGGGGTTTCCTAATCGGAGGGGAGACTGAAACAGGAATTTTAGGGGAATATAGGAATACAGGCAGGCTAAGGGAATTTTTAGAATTGGGGTCCATGGAAAAGCACAGGGCTACAGACTGGGAGAAGGTACATTTCCATAACACAAGGAAGCCAGGTGCAGTTACATCTCCGTAAGAGGAGCAACAACAGGCAGAACTGGAAATAGCCAAAAAGGACTATATTTACAAAATAAAGAAGGAGGAAGAAAGCCCAGAGGGAACAGGAGGACAATCAGAAAGGAGGGCCTCAGGAGTTACTATAGTAACTGATTGGAAAAGGGAATATTGACCAATCAGAGGGATATCAGGGCACAGGAACTGTAGCCTTTATAAATCATGGAAACAGGAAGTCAGTGGGATCCTTTCCCCCTCCCCACATGGGAGTATATTCTGTAGGACTCTTTCTCCCCACATGGGAGTCTGTACTTGTTCTTCAATAAATCTCCACCTTTGCTATACCACCCTCTGTCTGTAGATGCATTCTTCAACTCTGGAGGACAAAGAATCTGGGTTCCAGTCCAAAAATTTTCTATCATCTTTAGGGAGGAGAATATTACAGGATCTCAACTGCATGACTAGTGATATGAAAAGTCCAAACCCCATGACCAGCAATATTTCAGGGAAGGAAAGGTTACCCTGGGGGCATGGTTTTTGTTTTCTAGTTTTTCCCCTTGCTAGGCATTCGGGGCTTTCTGTATCTGCCCTATCATCATTGCTCATGTCTGTCTAACTGCCTATAACAAAATGTTCAGTAATTATGTTCCAGCTTTTTACTTTTTTGGAAATGTTAATGTAAAAACATTTGACCTATAAAGAATGTTAGTGACTTTATTTGAGTCAAAATGTTGACAATTGCTGAGAAGCAGAACCTCGAAGGATTTAGATAATGCTCCAGAGAATGGCAGTTTTTTCATCTATTTTTGAATAGCCAGGGTTGAATCATATATGAGTGTTTATTCCAATAATACATTGAAATCAAAGGAGGCGATTTAGATGAGTTACATGAAATCCATTGGTGA
>NW_006287680.1:142879-149221 GCF_000327345.1 Myotis davidii
CCCCTAGAGGTTCAGAAAAAGGGCACTTACAAGTTACGCAGACATTTCAAGATTTGTTATTATAGATGCAAAGAGACAGATAGGCTCAGTGATGGTTGACCTTGTCAGTGAAGATACCAGCCTAGGACGTAACTGCCCACGATAACTGCTTTTAGTTAAAGTTTAAATTCAGACCATCCCTTTGTGATTTTTTAGTTCCTTGAGTTTGCAAGACCACCATGCAGGCCTTCCCTGAGCTTGTCAGGTTAGCATGTGGCCCCTTTCACCTGCAGAAATGACCTATATATTTAATAGATATACATCATTTAACTTAGCGTAACCTTAAGATTACAAGTTTCTAAAAATATTTTGGAAATAAAGTTTCTATGACGTTCAATTACTTGTGAAAGTTTCAGGAGACATTAAATAGCCAAGTCATGTTTTCTTTACCTCAATAAAATCTGCATACTTTAGAGGCACTTCTTGGGATGATTCATTTTGTACCTCCACAAGCTTATTTGACTTTTAGTAAACCTAGGTAAAATAAAAGTTGTATGGCTGGCCCTAACCAGTTAGGCTCAGAAGATAGAGTGTCGTCCTGTGGTTTGAAGGGTCCCAGGTTCGATTCAGGTCAAGGGCATCTACCTTGATTGTGGGCACATCCCCAGTAGGGGGTGTGCAGGAGGCAGCTGATCAATGTTTCTCTCTCATCGATGTTTCTAACTCTCTATCCCTCTCCCTTCCTCTCTGTAAAAAATCAATAAAATATATTTTAAAAAAGTTGTATGGCTGTATTATATTTAGTTCTAAAGAGATGACTGTTTTAATTAAAAGAACAAACTAACTTTTATATCAAAGATTTGCCTGATCATTTAAACTTTAAAAACATTTAAATTAGTTTCTACATCTCTGAGAGTATACTTAATTTATATAAATGAAACCAGAAATGACATCAGTGGGCCCAGGCTTCCTGTCACTACTTTAGCCAATTAAGCAGAGACAGGGTTGAATCATATATGAATGTTTATTCCAATAATGCTGGCAGTATGGGAGAGCAGCAGGTCATCCACAAAGTCTGCTTTGCCCCCCACCATAAGTTAGCTGCTTATATTGGGTAGAAGGTCAAAGATTACATGGAAAAGTAGACAAAAGAGATAGAAATGGGTATGTAAAATGGGCAGTTTATAGGCAATGTGGGATGGGGGTTTGCAAAGGCCTAGAGGTTTGCAAAGGGCTGGCACCTCTGGTTTCCTCAACAAGGTTGTCAATAGGCATGATAATAGGCAGTTTTAGGATGTGGAAGATGTACTGAATTTCCAGGTGAGCCCCCAGGTCCCTGTGCAACTCCCAGCCAGGTTGGAATGTGCTTTCTGTTAGGTTTGATTGAACAATTGATTTGATACCACTCCCCCGGGAACTGGCTTTTCAGATCATTTCACTATGGACATTCTCTTTGGTGAGACCACATTTCACTTGTGGTGACCACATTCCATTATCTTCCCTCAGGGTATGCATAAAGAAGACTCTGCCCAGAAAAAAAAGCCTGCCAAAGCTGCTGACTCACGTCACAGAGTGCTGGAGCCATCCAGGCTCAGCCACCTGGTGTGCAGATGATCAAATAAATTTGTAAGCCCTGTCCACTCTGGCCTTGAGCATTCCTCCTTCAGCGACCTAACGCTTTCTTTTTAATCAGAACAAAACAATCATGGTTAACAGAGCATGACTACTGTCCTATATAATAAAGAGGTAATATATAAATTGACCATCATGTCCTCGCACAAGATGGTCGCCCCCATGTGGTCACAGGATAGCTGCACCTATGTCATCACAAGATGGCCACCACAAGATGGCCGGCAAGGGAGGGCAATTGGGGACAAACAGACCAGCAGGGGAGGGCAGTTAGGGGCAATTGGGCCAGCTGGGAAGCAGTTAGGCATCAATCAGTCTGGCAGGGGAGTGGTTAGGAGGCGATCAGGCTGGCAGGCAGAAGCGGTTAGGGGCAATCAGACAGGCAGGCAGGCAAGCGATTGGGAGCCAGCAGTCCTAGATTGTGAGAAGGATGTCCGACTGCTGGATATTCTGTGGGAGCAGGCCTAAACCAGCAGTTGGACATCCTCTGAGGGGTCCCTGCTTGGAGAGGTGAAGGCTGGGCTGAGGGACACCTCCCCTGGTGCACAAATTTTGTGCACAGGGCCTCTAGTTTCTTATAATTATAGCTGGTCCCCAATATTCCATTTCTGCCCCTAACATAAAGGCTTAATCTTCTTTAAGGCAATTAAATAAAACTCTTTCCAAATATATTTTGGCCATATCACCTTTCGGAAGAAATATTATATATGTATACAGACATAGATTTAGAGCTTTTTTAAAAACTTTTATGCTGGAGACAAGTATAATTATGCAAGACTCACTAGTTTATAAAAGAGCATTTGGATTGAAATTGTGTTTCTGGAAAATAAAATAAGCTAAGTTTATCTGCTCAGATGGCTTAAATTTTTAATAAATTTGTGACAAATATTTTTAAGATTTTCCATTGGATTAGTTTTTAAAACTATTTTTTTGGTTGTTTTCCTTCAGGAAATAGTTAACTCCATGAAGTTTGCATTTCAAAGAGACCCCGTTCCTTCCATTTCCTATTTTAGAGAAGACCAGGTAGAGCATGTACTTCTCAAAGGTGCAGAGAAAAAAAACAATATAGATTCCTCCAAGAAAGAATTTTGTTTCCTAAATTCAGAGTTTTTAGAATACTTACAAGCCTTTTGAGATGAATAAAGGTTTTAGGACAGATAACAATAATTGGTGGGCTTTTTCTGTTCTTGCATAAACTTAATTTGTAAAACAAGTTGTACAAGTTGTCCTCAATTTGTAGGAGAGTTGGTTTTAATTCTTCAAAGAACTGGATTGCAAACTGAATGATGATTTCAAGAAGCTGACCCACTCATCCCACTACATTATCTCCAATTTGCTTCTTTATATCAGAGATAAGATCTTCAAAAGATTCCTATGTTCAGATTTAGAGCTCTTTGTCTTTTAAACAGTTTTCCTTCCCTCTGGGCATTTAGTTTTATTTTAGTGTAGAAGATAACTAAAAATCAAAATCATTTCAAATATCTGGTCTGGCTTCATCCTGTGTAAGTAGTATTCAATGAGACCATGGATGTAATAGGTGTCCTCAAAGCAGATGCAAATGATGCTACCCTCCCAAAATACAGTCATTTCTTAAAGTAGTCAAAAGAAAGACTTAGGTGATTCATATATCTTTATCTCTATATCTATCTATCTATGCTATATCTAAAGGAACAAAAGTTTTGCCTCCCCAAAATGTGATTCATTTTGTGGGGATATTAATTTTAAAGTGGTTATTGAGAAAGAATATTATCAGTGAAGTTGAGTTCTTTGGGTTGCCATGAGGAAAAATATTTCCTGATGCCCCCATGGGAGGATGGGGTTTCATGGAAATCTTTATTGATGGTATAACATTAAGGGGTTCCCCTTCAAAGTCCCATTTCTGTCTGTTTTGCCATGGAAGAAGTCCAGCTGCATCTTTAGCAGGGCCAGAATTAAAGCCACTGCCCAGAATTTTTGTTCCATATTAAAGTACAGTCCTGTGAGCAGAATCTGCATGGCCATGGCCCATGAGGCTGCTTAAGGCCTCATGGCTAAGGAGAGAAAAAAGGGGAGCCTATGGGTGGGTGTAGGTCACTGAGTAATAGAGAGCAAGAGTACAAGAGCAAGCAAGAGGGAATTTTTGTCTGAGGGCTTTAACTGTCCAAGATTTTGCACACTTCTGATGGATTCCACCCACTATCTAATCCATTGCTCCCCAGGCTAGACTGACAAACACCTTCCCTACTTCACTGCACATGCACCCATCTCCCCCGCCCCCTGCAACAATATAGTACCAGACGGGGAAGAGAGAGCTATTAAATTCTTTGGAGGGTCAATGGTATGATTCCTTGGGGTGTGAAGCTGTATCTTTCTGTGGAGCAAACAGGCCTCTGCTTCCCAGTTGAATATGCTCAACCATGTCTGACTCTCTTGAAGGAGAATCTAGGGGGAAACCTGGGTGGGGTAGGAGTGGGGGGGAGGGGCCTGGAAATCTGAATCTGTGCCAGTGACTGGTGTCCTAGTGCACATTCTTGTTAGCCTATAATTAAGTCACTGCCCCTTTGTTAGGCAATATCCTGTTTTTCTGGGTGCTCCCAATTTGCAGGGGCCACTGGCCAGGAATTTGGCAGTTTGGCCAGTGGTGGTGGTAGTGGTTGGGGGGAGGCGGTCACTGGTGCCACCCAGGCCAGGCATTTAGATACAATCTAACTTCCCCATTATAACTGACTCAGGAGGGGCTGTGAAAGCCCACCACAAAAGCCTGGAAGTAAGGAAACAAAATTTAGAAATATGTATATAAGGAGTAATCTCATTGTATAGGTTGTTCAGGCTTTGGATCTTTGAATACCCTGAGCCAGCAGCGCTACTTTAAATAAAGGTTTTTTCCTGAATCTCAGAGTACTCCTTGTGTATTTTCTAGTCACCTGGTAAATTCTGTAACACTCCCTTTTGCTGTTTTCCTTTATTAATATTAACTAGCTAATTATAATAACAAAACGACCCAGAAAAACCCTTTGGTCCTCCCCCTTCTCTGCCTAAGAAATTCAGATGAGGTCTGCACCAAGAAGATGGTGAGTCTAAATTCAGGATTGATTCCAAAGAACTGACATGTAGATGTATTCAAATTTCTAAGAATTTTTAGGTGTAACTTACATACATGGGCAAAGCAGCTGTTCTCCCAGTGGTGGCCACTGGGTCCTCTGCCTTAAAGGTTTTTATGTTTCCTAAAGGCAGGCATTTTAGGGGAGGATCTCAGTAGAATGTACATCAGCTTTCAGGGTCCTTGTCTCTACTGATTAGTCATCACTAGGGTAGGGGTCATTCATCATTGTATCTGGTCCTGATGACAGCCATGACCTCACTTCATCTGGTTTTGCTGCTTTTCTGGGCCTAGAGATGAAACACAACTGAAACCTAGATGTCACCTCTAGTTTGATCAATACTCTCTCTGTGGTCAACACTCCAGAGGCTTTGTTACTAATATTATTTGATGCTGATCAGAACCTCTTTGTCATGAGTGCTTAATGCTTAAGGGAGTGGTTGTGCAAGGGAGAGAGAGGCAGGTGAGCCGGGGTGTTGGATGAGGCAGGTTTGAATCAGCTATCTGTCTCAATTTCCCCATGCCACTTGCCAAGGAATTTTCCTAACTTATTACTATCCTGCCTCATATACATATGAGTTAAAGCTTATAGAGGTACTTCTCATTCTTCAAGCTGCTCATTACTCATTATATTCATTTTATTCCACTCATCTCTTATAGTCAATCATCAAGGTTATTTCCTGTATATTTCTATATATACTAGAGGCCTGGTGCAAAAAATTCTTGCATGGGGGGTCAGGGGGAAGGATCCCTCAGTCCAGCCTGCACCCTCTGGCAATCTGGAACCGCTGGCTCCTAACCACTGGCCTGCCTGCCTGCCTGTCTGATCATCCCTAATCACTCTGCCTGCCTGCATGATCACCCCTAACCACTGACCTGCCTGCCTGATTGTCCCTAACCACTCTGCATGCCTGATCACCCCTAACCACTCACCTGCCTCTAGTTATAGACAAAAGGCTAATATGCTAAGTGTCCCTCCACCCGTCTGACTGATCACTATGATGCACACTGACCACCAAGGGGCAGACACTCAATGCAGGAGCTGCCAAGCTGCGGTGACTTGGCAGTGGCAGTTCTCGGATGACACACCCCGAAACCAGAGAGGATGGAGCCTGATACCTCGCAGAGCCACAAGATTCTACCTTTGGCCATGGGTTATGTTGTTGCTGGGGCACTGTCAACCCTGAATCTGGTTTACTGCACACTTGTGTTTGCGTTCCACACCCTGTATGACAGCAACTTTGCAGAGTGCCCTCTTGCACTCCAGGACCCCTCAAGGGATGTCAGAGAGCCAGTTTCGGCCCAATCACCACAGGCCAGGCTGAGCGACTCCACCTGCCAGAGGGACGCAGCTCACTCCACAGATGCCATTCAAGCCATGGCACCACCCCAGGTGAGGCCAGCCAAGGAGGAACCATGGGAGGTTGGCTCCAGGGTGTGTCTGGTTGGTCTAGCCCAGTCCCCCCACCCACCGGCCACCTTCTAATTAATTTCTCTTCAATGTGCATGAATTCATGCACCAGGCCGCTAGTACTATTATGTAAACTATAATTGAAAAAAAATATTTTGCCCGTTTTAGAAGGGCTTCGCATTTCCTATGTACTCTACCAAATAGCAGTAGTTGCAAGCAAAGTAGGCTTGTACAGGTGAACCAG
>NW_006287680.1:149324-151587 GCF_000327345.1 Myotis davidii
CAGACCTGCCCTGCACATACTTCTGAACCCTCCACATTCTCCTGGACCCTGTTCACTGTGCCAATTATTAGAGCAAGTTCCTCCTATTATTGGAGCACTTACTCCTAAATTTTGCCCTCTGGGCCAGTTGTTGGGGCTGTTTCCTCCTTGACACTGCTTGCTGTGCCAATTGTTTAAAGTACAGGTCTTTTATCCTACTCCACCATGCTAACTGTTGGTTCCAAGCACCTTTGCCAGGGACTGGACCTTCTTGGACAGAGAAGACATGAGAAGCTGTGGGCATATAAAAGTCTTTATTGTAGTCCAAGTAGCCATTGCTAATAAGGAAGTCTATAAAGCAGTCCTTGCTAACACAATAGCAAACATAGGAGCTGTACCAAGCAGCTGCGCACCAGCTGGTCTGTAACATATCTTCTCCATAATGCAGCCATCAACATAGGAGCTATACAAGAGCCAGCCTAAGCAGCCTCACATAACAGCAGCCCCTCACTGGCTGGTTGGTAACAAACTTTATACTAACATAGACGAAAGAAGCTTCTTGCCAAATAGTGACCTCAGTCTTTGGGTTATAAAAGGGCACAGTACGCTTGCCCAGTACATACAGTGAAACTGCTGTATCTCTCCACCTGCCTATGGCAACTCAGCTTTGAACATCCTGTTTAGGATTCCCATCTTCAGATTGGCCTTGAACATCGGGCACACTCTAGACAGGCCCCCACAGCAACCTTGTGCATATATAGTTTTATATTATTGAATGTTTATCTTTAATATAAATGGCTGGAAATTATACTGTTGACTGAAATAATAAATATGTATGTGGATTTGCTATTTATTACGAAATTCCCCTTCTTAATATCACAACATTTTATACACCATCAAATATCCACAAAAGAGATGTTTTCATGGCAGATTTCTTTTCCTTTCTTTTAACCATTTTCTGTGATATCAGACTGTCTGAAATTTGGTAATGATTAAAAAGGTGGTTCTTACTCTAAAACAAGCATATCAAACTCACGGCCCGCGGGCCTCATGTGGCCCAAAATGAATATTTTTGAGGCCCAGCCAATATAACAGTATGTAAGAAACATTTTAATAAAAATCTCATAACTTAATTTTTACAATATCCTGTTATACATATTTATTAATAACGAACTACAACATTCGCTAATGACTGATTACTATAATTGTGTTACATTCATTTCCCTTACGCGTCTTACCCACAGGCGCACCATTTCTCTCCACTAATACCAGCAGCAAATATTTAGCAGCTGATTGCTCTGTCATTAGTCTTGTACAGACTTGTGTGGTGTGCACAACAGGAAATATGTCCCTTTCCGAGAACAACAAAAAAAATAGGTTTATTTGTGTTATGCTTATTAATTTATGCAGTTATTCAGTGTCTGGTAAGTTAATGCTCAAGAAAAAATATTAATTTTTATAAAAATGTTCTATTACTTTATGTTAATGATTACTCATTTATTTCAGCCCTTTGTATTCAGCATGTCTCTATAGAAATAAACCTACGTTTCTATGAAAAGTGAAGCTTTTATTTTTTTGTGGCCCACATAAACTTAAACCTTGTTTATTTGGCCCATGTTAGCCTTTGAGTTTGACATGCTTGCTCTAAAAAAATTCACCATTTACTTTTACACCTTTTCCAACAACATGAGAAGCAAATTGTATGTTATTCTGTATTTAAAGTTTTTTTAGAGCTTTGTTAGAGAGGGAACAAATGAAGTCAGAAATACATTTCAGAACGTTTCTTCATTTATTAGACAATATTTTTGAAGTCATTTGCCAATGAGTACTTCTCACAACATAGGAATTCAAAAAAAATCTTCATATTATGGTACATAAATCACTGTGTCTTTGGTCATACATATAAAGAGATGGCATTAATCATGAGCTATTTGTAGAAACAGGGTTTGAAAATCAACTTTAAAATCAGGGGAACAAGAGCAACAAGAAAAGCCCAGAGTGAGCAGAAGGAAGGAGATAATAAAGATTAGAGTAGAAATAAATGACATAGAGACCAAAAAAATATACATAAAATCAATAAAACCAAGAGCTGGTTCTTTGAAAGGATAACAAAGATTGATGAACCTCTAGCCAGACTCACCAAGAAGCAAAGAGAGAGGACCCAAATAAACAAAATCAGAAATGAAAGAGGCGAAATAACAACAGACCCCACAGAAATACAAAGGTTGTTTAAAAATACTATGGACAACTCTACTCCAACAAACTAGACAACCTGGAGGAAATG
>NW_006287680.1:153792-166089 GCF_000327345.1 Myotis davidii
AATTAAAAAAAAATAAAATCAGGGGAACATATTCATGAAAAGCACCCCACAGCCCTCTTAAGTCTTTCATCAGAAATGACCAAGGGGACATAGTGTCACAAAATTTTATTGCTACTTAAGAAATTCATTACCCATGGCATATTATATGGTAAAGAGTAAAGAGACAAGGCCCACATCAGGAAACCCATGCATTGGGATGCTAACAGATTAAATTATAACACAGAATGGAATTCCAAAGTACACTAATGACTTGTTAACCAATGGTACATTCAAACTTTCTTAATATTTCAGAAACTAAGGGCTAAACACATTATTGACATCCATCTCCTTGAGCAGTCTTACCCACACTTCTCAGTTGTTGTATTGAATTATAATATGAAAGGCAAGATAATTAATAATGACATCCTAATTGTTTATGTACTGCTATGATTTAATCAATACTTATAGCAAAATGAACTTGTTTCCATCGTAATAGAAAAACACTGAATAAATATTTCTCAGAGTGCACTTGATAGGTCTTGATAGGTCTTTTAGACCATTTGGTGTAACAACTATTTTCAAATTTATTATATTCATTTTCCCAGTGTTATGTTGTTGAAATAACTTTCTAGGCCAAATATAAAGCCAATCTGCCGGGGTGGGAGGCACATCAGCAAATCTAAACTTAGATAACTTCTGTGTCCCTGTAAATGCTTTACTTGACCATAAATGGAGTTTATATAGTTAGCTAATCCCAACCCAACTCTTGACCTTTACAGCCCAAATTAGGATGACTATGTGGCCCCAGTACATCAGCTATTTTTATTTTTCTCTTTCTTGCTCTTTATTCATCCTGTAAAAGTTTCCTACCTTCTGCCCCATTTGCAGTTCTCCCGATAAAGAATGTCACTTCATGAAGTGTTGTGTTTGTTATTATCATCTAAATTGTCTTCTTTTGTCATTTTTTAACACTGGATGAGGGGAGTTGGTAATGGTGAAGGGAGAGGGAGATGAGGGTAAGACTTCTCTGAATAATTAAGTAAATCACTCTAAATTATGTAAAGTTGGCTTGTGAACCAGGTTTTATATATACAAATTAAAAAAAAAAAATGCAGCCTGGCCAGCATTGCTCAGTGGTTGAGTGGGAACCTATGAACCAGGAGGTCATCCTTCAATTCCCAGTCAGGGCACATGCCACAGTTGTGGGCTCTATCCCAAGTGTGGAGTGTGCAGGAGGTAGCCGATCAATGACTCTCTCTCATCATTGATGTTTTTATCTCTCTCTCCCTCTCCCTTCGTCTCTGAAATCAATAAAAATATATTTTTAAAAATGAAAATGCAAACCCTACATATAAATACAAACAAAAATGAAGAAACACTGCTTTATGTAAAATTCCACAGAAACAATGTAGATAGTTTTTGAGAATAGAGTGTGAAAGAAATGAAGAAAATGAAAAGAAAGCTCTGTTAGTGTAAGATTTCATTTGGAGATTTCCCTATAATTGTATACTTTTGTCTATTCCCTAGTTTTGTTCAGTTAAATTGCCTACATGCATATAACTTCAATACAATAAGTACAGTAAGTTTACAGATCTTGGTTTCTAAATACCATTTTCTACTTAAAGAAATCAGAGCCCCTGAACAAATGGCTAACTATAGGACAGAGTCAAAGATACGTGTAACATCTTGTTGTGTTAGGAATAAACTTTAAAACAAAAAAGAAAAGAATAACTTTTAAACATGTCAAAGGGAGAAACTATGGCTAAATTTAGACAACAAAAGCAGTTAAAAGCTCTTATAATGGATTACAATACAGAGAATATAAAAAAATCCAAAGCAATACCCAAAAATATAAAATATAAGAAAAAGGAAAAAAGAAGAAAGCAAAAATAGAGAGAAAGCTCTTCTTTATATATAAAAAAAATCTTAGCTAATGTACTTGGAAGTAACTCATGTAGAATTAAACAAAATGATCTTTTGCAACCATCAATATAACTGATTAAGATAAGAGCCATTGAAGGTTATTGAACTTTTTGGGAGGATGATTATTGAGGGAAAAAATATTCACATCATTTCAATGTAGTACATTAATCCACCAAGTACTTGTTAATGACAAAGACAAAACAGAACTTTTCACATGAGAGTTTTGGCAGTCACCATCTTAATAATAACTACAATATACAGATATAATATGTCTTCAGATGTAAAGTAATAGAAAATGTACATAATGTCACTGATATTGCTTAACCTAAGTCTAATTTAAAGAAAATCATTAACAAATCTAGATGGTGAAATAGTGGAATGATGGCTACCTGATTCATTAATGTATTTATTCTACAATTACTTATTAAACTAGAGGTCCGGTATACAAAATTTGTGCACAAGTAGGATCCCTAGGCCTGACTGGTGATCAGGGCCCATCCGTGGGGCAACCAGAGTGGCAATCAGGGCCACCACTCACACCCGCCTTGGCCTGGTGCCGCCCACTCACCTGCTCCACTATCCCACTGTAGTCCCGGTCTTGTCAGGGCCCATCAGGGCCAGTGCCACATTGCTGACACTTGTCATGTTTCCAGCCACCCCCTGGTGGTCAGTGCATATCTAACTCTTGGTTGATTGAACTCCCACCCTTGGGGACAATTTGCATATTAGCCTTTTATTAGATAGGGCTAGAGGGCTGGTTTACGAAATTCATTAATTGGGGTGGAGTCCCCTCAGCCCAGCCTGCACCATCTCCAATCCAGGACACCTTGGGGGATGTCCAACTGCTGGTTTAGACGAGATCCCCCTGCAGTTGGACATCCATCTCACAATCTGGGACTGCTGGCTCCTAACTGCTCATCTACCTGCTTGCCTGATTGCCCCTAACCACCTCTGCCTGCCAGCCTGGTTGCCCCCAACTACTCCCCCATTCCGTCTTGGTCATTCCCAACTCCCCCTCCCCCCACTGGCCTGGTTTCCCCCAACTGTCCCTCCTGCCAGCCTGGTCACCCCACACAGCCTGCTGTTCAGTCATTTTGTTGTCACTCACTAACCCCCCTGCCAGCCTGGTTTCTCCATGCAGCCTGCTGTTTGGTCATTACTATTATTGTGACAGTGTCCCAGACAATCTACGTATTCCTCTATTATTAGTATTGATACCTACTATGTGCCAATCACTGGGTTAGGCAGAGAGCTTACAGGAATGAGACATAATGTGTCAGTACTTACCACTTCGCTTCAAAATATTTGGCAGGGTAAAAGGTTGATAAGTATAATCTTTAGATTATATGGTTAGAGAAAAACCCTCTGGTGAAATAATACATAAATCAGAAAAAAAAATAAAGTGAATGGAGCAACCTGACCTAAGTTAGGAGCATGCTTAGCGTTTTTAAGGAACAGCAAGCCAGCTGGTTAGCGTCACTGCAGCAGACTAGGAGGAAGGAAAGTGGTCAAGAAGAAGGTTGGCAGAAACCATTTTATGTAAGGCAATTCATTTAAAACATTGTTAGGGATAATTGAAATTTATCCTCCGTATAATGGAAAACTTTATATGTGCCCATAAGATAAAGATATTTGCTCGCTAATTTTTTTTTATCTTAATTATTGAGAAGAAAAAATAAAATACCATTTACATCTCTTAAAACATTTTATTTTATGTAGATTTATGGTAATTCCTTAGAAATTACCATAGCTTTCATGCAACTGGATATTATCAGAGAATTAGGAAAGAGTCTGAGAGAAGTCTTAAATGGAACCATTGTCTTGGAACACAAATTGATGGAAGCTAGGACACATTAATGTGACTTTTAAAATAATATATTGTTTGTAACTGATTCCTAACCTCTCAGAAACTCTCTTGTTAATATGTTTTATCACTTAAAATCACAGTATCTGAAATTGTTAGAAGTTTCAACTAAGTCATTATGCTTACTATCAGTCCAATTTTACGATATGCTTTAAAAAAAACCATTAAATTATATCACACTAGAGAAAGTGTATATGACAGCCTTGACTGAACTGTAATAAATAGCCAGAACTGTTTGAAAAGAGAAGGGGTAGCAGGCAGGACCCTTCAAGGCTGCATTATACCAAGCACCTCATTTGGTAGTGCAGATGATTTGGGAAATGCTGGCAGGGGAGTAATTGAAAAATCCCTGAGAATGCTTAATTTCATTTTTGATTTAAATAGCTAGAGCCTACTAAAAAACACAGTGCTAGAGTGAAATTTTGCAGCTGAGAATTTCTTTCAAATCATTCTCATTCTGCTACTAACGTTCCTTAAAGCAAGAAATGGATAGTTTGGTTCAGTTCTTGTTTTAGTTGCATCTGAGGGAATGCATCCTGCCATGCATCCTCCTGTCTGTCTTTACTCATGTCTCCTTCGTGTTTTCTACTGGAGCACTCTACATTAGAAGGACATGCTAGTCCACTTCTGAGTGTTTCTTAGGGCTAACATTGCCTTCCATCCTCTTGTGAAATTTTACTGAAGTCAATGAGAAACTGCATGACTGGGTCAAGATGGGGTATATTGCCCCACGAATTCACTACAAATATAAACTCTTTGAAAGAAAGCAAGAGAAAGGAATGAGAGAAAAAGGGGCAGTAAAATGGGCTCAGATGAACACTGGAAGCAAATTAGGGATACCACATAGAAATTTATTGGGATATCTGATTCCATTTTTGAAGATACAGCTAAGGAAGTAAAGGTAGTCACATTTTAAAATGACTAGTATAGGACCACAATCACCATAATGGACTAAAGCAGAAGGTCCGTCAGGGCATAAGATTTGAACAAATTTAACATTTCAACAAATGGTATGATTTGGAGTAAATGCAACATCAGACTTGTGGTATAGCTAAAATATCATATTTTGAAAGTCTCATAACTGTCTTATTTAGATTGGAGAACAATAGATTGCATTTGTATTTTTTTCTAATAGGTTTCATTATTCAAATTCCCAATAGATCAAAGAGAGTTCTGAGTTTTTATTTTACTCGTACAAGATAGTAAAACTTTCTGAGCTTAATTTTTCTACTGGCAGGTATACTGTCAGTTAATTTTTATTTTTGTGATTATTTGGGTAGCTGTCTTGCAATTTAAGTGAAAGATATGTGTAAAGTAGTCTTGATTCTTTGGTTAGTACACTTTCTAAATGAATGTTGTTTCTACATTTGTAAATTATGAGCTCTGCACAATGCCTTGATTGAATACAATCACTATGATTTCCACAGTACAAATTCTTCAGGAGGAAAATGTGCTATAGAAAATTCAACAATTACTGGATTTAAATTGTGGGTAGAGGCTACTGTTCATTTTACTCTTCAGGACAGAGAATTCATTGCCAAGAAACAAACATACCAATAGGCAAACAAATAAAAATAATGACTAAAAATAGCTGCCTTCATCTATGATAAAATTGAATAGTAAAGACATGGTTTTCATTCACGACTAGGTAATATAATGTTGCAGGTTTTCAGTCACTCAATCATCCAGTCTAAAAGTGTGTATTTCATGGCCTCTGAGATTTTATTCCTAAATCATTACATTCCTGATCCAATTTTCCTTGACTGTGCATAATAGTCTCCAATATCTCTGAGCTCTGATGGGCATTAAAGTGAATCACAGACTTAACTTCATCACCAGCTACCCTTAGAATTACCTAAGGTACTGTGCCCTAAACAGAGTTCCCTATTCAAAAGCAGTTTCCCACCACTTGATATTGTGCCTGAAATGCCACACTGTAATTCATTCCTTGTAGACTGAGTTATTTTCACTCCCCAAAGACTTCTGTATTAAAATTCAGGTAGGGATAGGAGGTTTAACACCTAAGTTTAATTTCTGAAAATCAACAAATATTTTGGAAGATGGAGAGTAAGATCTGATAAGGATGAGATAAAGAATATGGCCTAAACAAATAAATGGGTACTAAGGCAGAAGAGCATGGAGAGAGAAATTGAAGGGGTTATGGAAGGACCCCAAAGACATACTTAATATGCTTTATGAGACAAAATATGAAGAGAAATGAGGACTGAAACTAAAGAAGAAGCCCATTAGCAGTCTCAAGTAACTACCTTAAGACAGTCTTTGCAAAAAGGGATTACTCAGGAAATTTTCCCATATGATCTTTTAGGAAAATAATATCTCTTGTACAAGTAAGATTGAGAAATCCTTATACCTTCCTTTACCTTCATGATAAATATTATTATGTTAAAGGCTCTCAGAGGTTCTTAGTGAAACTGACTATTTACATTTAACTCAGCCTTCCTGTACCAAAACCTTTCTTTAAACAAAATCATTTTAGAAAGTTGACATAACACAAATACTATTATTATCATAACAAGCATCTCAAGTACATTGGAAAGAACCTTGCTTTGGAATAAAAAGGACTAGATTAAAGTTCTAGTTTTGTCACTACATGTATATTTGATCTTCCCAAGCTGTAGTGTATGCATCAATTAATGAGAAATATTTTTTCTTTGCTCATTCTTCACTCAATTATTATAATGGCACAGCGAAGCACTTAATAAACTAGAAAATGTACATGTGTAAGTCACTACATAACTTTGAGTTCATGTATTCTGGCTGGGTACCACCAACTCCAAAGACAACCAGAACACTGTAGAGCCCACCCAACAGACCCAAGTGGGGTTGAAATTCTAAATGAAACATTTTTTACCAGAACAAATTCTTGAATAAAAATAAATTAATTGAAGTGAGCAGAATACCTGGGTCACAAAAACATTCTTTGTCATTTCAGGCAGTGCCACTCACCACAATTATGGTGTTTGATTATTCCCGAGGGATACATTTACAAAAGAGGTTTATTCAAGTATGGCATGTTATTCCAGAGTGAATTATTTATTGATTTCAGAGAAGAAGGGAGAGTGAAAGAGCAATAGACACATCAATGATGAGAGAGAATCATTCATCAGCTGCCTCCTGCATGCCCCTTACTGGGGATCGAGCCTGCATTCGGGACCCTTTAAGTCCGCAGGCCAACACTCTATTCACTGGGTCAAACTGGCTAGGGCCACTTATTTTTGACAGGATATCCTTTTATAATGGCACAAATTAAAGCAAGTGTTAATTGGGAAATTACATAAAGCTTCCATACATTATCGAGACAAAAGATCTTGGGTGATTTACTGAGGATATGGGCTGTCTTAAGTAAGGATCCCTTTCCCCCTTATCTATCCTACTCTAAGGTATAATTCTGAAGTGAGCTTACATTAGCTCTAGGAGTTTGCAAGTATGGCATTATGATTCATAGCAGGATAAAACTAGGATCAAACACCAGTTTATGAGAAAATAAGCTTAGATTTAAAGACAGGGTATGGCAATAAACAACTTTCATAGCTATGAATGCTGAGGGAAAAAATGACCAATTTTATATACTTTTAAAACCTAACATAATGCATTTTACCATAGACTGAGAGTCTCTCTTCAGAATTGTCAAGTGGCAAGATAGGGGGCAGTGAAACTGTCATGATAGAGAGACTAAATGTATTATTTGTCTGAGATGCCGGTGAAGGCAAGATGTTCAAGCAAATGCCAGATTTAGTTATATGTGTATAAAGGGATATTATTTTGTAATTTATAGATGATACTTGTGACCTGTATGTATAGAAATTATGTAATAGAAAGTTCTCAAGTGTTATTCTGCCATAGCTAAATTTATAACCTGCTCAAAATATTTGCTCTGATCCTTTTTGGATAAGAACATGAATCTTGAAGTCGAATTAGCAAGAAAAAGTGACTTTTTCTTTTGTATCTGCAAATTATTTGGCTTTGAACTATAGAGAATGTTAGAAGATAAGTGATATATATTACATATAATAAACTAATAGCATATACAAATATATAAAATTAATATAATAGAATAATATATATATATTTTATATGACATTAATATAAGAATATAACTCTATATGTTAGCATGTATTATTAATAATTCTAATGCCTAACATAACTTATTTAATTATCATAATAATACTCTGAGCCCTAACCGGTTTGGCTCAGTGAATAGAGCGTTGGCCTGCAGACTCAAGGGTCCCAGGTTCGATTCCGGTCAAGGGCATGTACCTTGGTTGCAAGCACATCCCCAGTAGGGAGTGTGCAGGAGGCAGCTGATTGATGCTTCTCTCTCATCAATGTTTCTAACTCTCTATCCATCTTCCTTCCTCTCTGTAAAAAAATCAATAAAATATATTAAAAAAATAATACTCTGAGGCAGAAGGTATTATTAACCTGTTTTATAAATAAGAGAAAATGAGGCATAAACATTAAGTGAATTGTTAAAGATCACAGGCCTACTTACTAATTGACATGGACTAAATTCAAACTCGGTCATTCTGATTCCAATGTGTATATTTTTTAAAAATCCAATTACATCATTTTCCACTTAAAAATGTATGGTCTGAGAAGAGTACAATAATGAATATACACTTGTATATACGATAATTGTTATGAGGATGCATCATTGTGAAAAGACTGGATTTGAATCCTTCCTCCATGACTTTGGGGAAGTCATTCCACCTTGCATCTCAGATTCTTCCCTGATGTGGACATTAGTGCACAGCTTGCATAGTGTTCGGAGGAGAGTATTGCAGCTCTGCATGTGCCGTAACACATGGACTCATTGCTCCTCTCTCTCCTTCCCATAAACTCTTTTTCTCCTCCCCTCTCCATAAACTTTAAATTTGTCAGTAACAGTTTAGATGCAGGAGGGTTTTATTCAGGATGAATTTTAGAAACATCTTATAAAATAAAATATTTCCACTTTATTGTTTTTAAAAATAGGGATTTTGGTGGGTGGGAAGAGATCAAGAAAAGAACTTGTATGCATATGTTCATAACCCACGGACACAGACAATAGGTGGTGAAGGTCTGAGGCTGGTGTGGAGGGACTAGAAGAGGTCAATGGAGGAAAAAAGAGGACATATGTAATACTTCCTACAATAAAGATTGAAAAATAAAATAAAAATAGGGATTGGTTAGGTGATGGATGAGATCTATTAAAGAACTATACTATGCACATAGTGTTTATTAAAATGAATTAGTTTAATTGTGAAAATTGTGACATTATAAGAGAGATGCTAATTACACATTGTACTCTGAAGATGGTTAGTAAATGAGTTGTCATTTTGTCATTATTATATAAATTAAATCAACAACACTTGGAAACATAGAATATTAAATATGGAAATATGTGGAAATCATATATAATTCAAACACATTGTTTACAGACAATTGGAAACTAAAGGATGCACCATGATAAACAATGAAAAAATCTGCAACTAGGATAAGTAAGATCAATCCACACTAATTCATAGGTCTCCTGGTGGAGACCAACCTTTTTGTGAAAAAATGAATTTCCATTAGTACCAACTAAGTCATGATCAATAGATTGGATTGGTCCCCATGAAAATATCATTCTATTGAACTGTCTCTGAAAGGATAGGGAATATACATCAATCTTTTTTTTTTAAAGCTGCATTCACTAGAAAACAAAAATCTTTCTAAAATAGTGTCCTTTTATTTGTTTGTTTGTTTAAGTTCATGACAACATAGGTAAGAGTATCACTGGTCTTGTGACCTAAGTTAAGCTATCTCAATACTCAGTTCACCTGTTCTGTTTGTAAGACTAATGTATCATGTTGCTATGTTTTTCTGAATGAGCTACATTCTCCCACCTCACCCAATATCTCTTTGCCTGTCTTAACTACAATCTTATTTAGGCATTAGGTATCATGTGAATCTTAAATGAACAGTTGCATCAACCAGATCCTGTTCAAAAGAAAAAATGAGAATATAACATATTGGGTATTTTTTCTTAACATCACTGAAATGAAACCCTTTGGTAGATTTTTAAAAATGGTTTTTTGACACTGGGAAAGTCATTTCATATAACACACTGCAGTTTTTAAACAACCCGCAGAAAAGACTGTAAAAGGTACCTAAAGATTTTTATTTTCTATGAACCATACCATACTGGGGTTAATAAAGTCATATTTGATGGGAACAGAAAGAAATGACTCTGCTGCAAAACACTGTAACAACCACCCAGATTCCCATAACACTAATGGTATCAGAAATAAGTGTAAGGTGGCTGCTTTCTTTGCTTTTAGTGTTAAGGATAATGGGGCTTATGTTGCAATAGGAAAGAAAGCCCCATAATATTTCCCAGGATGTGAGTGATAAGTAAGGAGGAGATTCAGATGGTACAATAGTTCACTCGGGCTTGAGTTGGAAAGAACCTTAGGCGATCAAGTTATTTCTTTTATCGCCATTATTTTTCTAATGCCCAGGTCACATTTCAGAGTTTTGTTTTTTTGTGCGTGTGTTTTTTAATCAATTTGGTTAGAGAGTTGTTAGCATAGACCCACACTTATACAAAAGCAACAATTTTTTAAGTTCTTAGTGTTTCTTCAGTTTAAAAGTTACAGGAATTAGCACAAGGGTGAAATAATAAGATTATATTCAGAAAGTGATAAGATGGCCCTAACTGGTTTGTCTAAATGGATAGAGCATCAGCCTGCAGACTCAAGGGTCCCAGGTTCAATTTCGGTCAAGGACATGCACCTTGGTGGCAGGCACATCCCCAGAATGAGGCGTGCAGGAGGCAGCTGATCAATGTTTCTCTCTCATCGATGTTTCTAACCTCTCTCCCCCTTCATTTCTGTAAAAAATCAATTCATATATATATATATTCTTATTTGTAATGCAGGGGATAGATATAGCCAGTTGTATTGACATCCCAACCTTTATTTTGGCTTTTAGTTTCAACTACTTCAATCATTCTAATTTACATTATTTCAAAAGTTGCTGTGAAGTAACAGTTGTTTTGTTTTTGTTTTTTCTTCCCTTCTAAGTCACCCTCTCATAGAAGTATTAATGAACCTCAAAATGTTTTATGAGGGAAAAGTAGAAGAAATCTGATTCCTGGCTAATTCTGTCACTGATTCATAAAGCCTACTTCTTTCTAGATCAGTTACTGGTAAATCCTGGCTGCTTTAAGGAGGACCTTAGGGCATGTATGATATCCAGAGAAGTGAACTGATTTGAGAATGTATTTTCCAGACTGAAAATTCTTTCATTGTAAAAGAACATGTAAAGAAGAAAACAAATAAATTGAAGTGTTAAGTCACTAGTCTGTATGCAAAGAATTAAGAACAGGTAATCCTGCACTATTAATGTGGTGTGTTTTTTCTCCTCCACAAGATCATAAATTCCTTAAAAGCAAAGACATAACTTACTGTGTTTTCCCCCAACCAGGATCACAAAGTTTAAGACCCAGTAAACTGTGATAATTTTGAATCAACATATCGATAATCTATAAAACTTGCAAATTCCGTAAAATGAGCTGAAAGCCCAATGCTGATCCAAACTTATATGTTTCTTCCTCTCACTTTGTCTGGCTTCTTCCTTGTAAATGAATTCTGCAGGGCCTCCAGCACATTTCCCCCAAAGCACTCGGAGGCTTCATTTGTTTACTTCCAAGCGATAACAAAGAAGCTGTACTGGTCTCCAGTTCATGTAAAGTCCAAGAGAGGCACATCAAACTGATACACTGTAATTAACTAGGGAAGGTGCTTGCTGTCAGTCACATCTGAGAACAAAAATCATTGGTCAGAATGTGTGTGGCAACTGCAACGGGGGAAAGTTGGGATTTGTAATCCCCTAAACAAAGGAGTTCACTCTCTTGTGCTCTTTGGACTTACATGACTCTGGATGTGTGAGGCTCCCCCTGCATCCCCCACCTGGCCCAGAGCCATGTGGACCCCGCACAATGGACTGCAACCAACCTGATGCTGAACTGGACCCAGCTCCACATGGAAAGAACACTCTGGACACCGGCGTTGCTTCTGGCTTTACTGAAACCCCCGCTACACTGCCTCTACAACTGGATAAAGAAAAATGAGAGTTTGCAAACTCAGGGGTGTAATTCCATGCAAATAAAAATCACTCATCCTCCCGTGTGAGTTTTAGAAAGTTCTTTTTCTTGAGATATCGTAAGGACTCTACCCCCAGAACCCAATGGGGAAAAGGACCTGCCACTTCATCCAGTAACAAAACCAGGCCAAGCAACTTGCTGAAGCATCTACACTAATAAAAGAGAAACATGGTAATTGGCGTATGACCGCTACCCTTTTCATTGGCTAATCAGCAAGATATGCAAATTAACTGTCAGCCAAGATGGTGGCCGGCAGCCAGGCAGCTTGAAACTAACATGAGGCTTGCTTGCCTCAGTGATGGAGGATTCCAACGTTCCCCGCCTGCCGCTGCAGGCCTCTGAGCTGGCAGCTTCAGAAACTCTGTAACAAATACCACCGGAC
>NW_006287680.1:166423-183259 GCF_000327345.1 Myotis davidii
GTCCTCCGTCACTGAAGCAAGCAAGCCTCATGTTAGTTTCAAGCTGCCTGGCTGCTGGCTGCCTTCTTGGCTGTCAGTTAATTTGCATATCACCCTGATTAGCCAATGAAAAGGGTAGCGGTCGTATGCCAATTACCATATTTCTAAAAATGAGTGTAGTATCCTATTGACAAGTAGTTCAGAGGAAAAGCTTTCAACTTGTGTTACCACTAGTTCATCCCAGAAATAAAGCCTTAAAATGAATTAACACAACACAGATACTATTTGCACATATGAACAAGCTTATCATGGTTTGGTGGTGTGATGCTTTTCTTATGAAGGAACAAGATTTACAAAGTAGTGAGTCATCAAAGAAAAAATGCAAGCATATATTCCATAATATTCATGATTGCAATATTATTTCCCAAAGCTATAAAAATTTGTGTGCATACATAAATCTTTTCAGTCGTATTATACTTTAGCTATGAACATATTAATGTGCTTAAGATAGTGAATTATTAACTAATTTTGTTTGTTTTCTTAGAGTTTGGAAAGCCTTTAAAATTATCCCCTTAAAAAATATATCCAGGTTTGCTTTATCTGGTGTCTTCATTTTCTTTCTAATAATTTCCCTTGTGGCATTTCAAAAATCCTTCCATTAACATGGATCCGCACTTAGAAAAATAGCCTGAAGTTCTTCACTTTTGCTTTTAGATGACAGGGTTATGCATCAATAAACTGCTGAATGATGGAATAAATTTTCAAGGGATAAAATGGAAGACTAATGTAGAGATATGGACCTACCATAAAGGTGAAATTCAATGTTGTGAAAGGTAGAAACTGCCTCTACTTGACAAGTGGTCTGTGAATTTGAGAGGAGACCCATCTAGGAATATTGCCTAATCTGTGAGTTCTCTCAACTCTGTATTTTCACTCTGTGGGTGACAATGGTGAAATCCTGCTTATGAGAAAAATTCTAGGCAATTTATGCAACATGTTAAACTAGGAGGCAACCTAGAGTTTATTTATTTTAACCTTCCTTTGAAGCGGTAATATCATCGGTAGCAATAATGTTTAAATATTTATTTTAAATTTTTTGTTTATTTATTTTTAGAGAGAGAGAGAGGAAAAAGGGAGAGAGGGTGAGAGAGAGAGAGATCAATTTGTTCCACTTATTTATGGATTTATTGGTTGATTCTTTCTTGTATGTGGCCTGATCATGACCAAACCGGCAACCTCCACCTATCAGGACTACTCTCCAACCAACTGAGCTACCCACCCAGTGCCTTAAATGTTTACTGCAGGGGTCCTCAAACTACGGCCTGCGGGCCACACACAAATACAAATATTGTATTTGTTCCCGTTTTGTTTTTTTACTTTAAAATAAAATATGTGCAGTGTGCACAGGAATTTGTTCATAGTTTTTTTAAAAAACTATAGTCCAGCCCTCCAACGGTCTGAGGGACAGTGAACTGGCCCTCTGTTTAAAAAGTTTGAGGACCCCTGGTTACTGTAATAGCAGAATGTTTCCTTCAAGAAGAATTCTACTGAGCCCGAGCAGGTTGCTCAGTGGATAGAGCATCGGCCTGTGGGCTGAAGGCTCCCAGGTTGGATTCTGGTTAAGGGCACCTGCTTGGGTTGTGAGCTTGATCCCCAGTAGGGGGCATGCAGGAGATAACCAATCAATGATTCTCTCTCATCATTCACATTTTTCTTTCTCCCTCTTCCTTTCTCTCTGAAATCAATAAAAAATACATTAAGAAAAAAAAGAATTCCACTTACAAACTCTGTATGCAAAATAGAAGAAAGTTCAATTGCTGTGGCTGGGAGCAGGAAAAGCAATCCTAATATTTCTCTTCCCCACAACCTCCTCTGCAGAAATGCAGGCCCCCAGGTCCTGCAGAGCACAATTTGAATGCCACTGTTTTTAGAGTGGCACTATGAAGGTTTGTCAACACCTATAGTGACAGTAAACTCACCATGTATTGAGGCCACTCATGCTTAGGGGCAATTCATAGTCTTTTTTGTTGCTTATCTTATGTCAAAATATGCCTCTCTTTAATTTCCCACTTGTTTTTCCCTCTATTGGTACTTCTACCAATTGCATAGATTCTTCCTACTGAGAGCTTTTTAAACATCTGTCAGATGTATTAGAACTAATGTCAGATTTTCTCAACAACTTTTAGGAAATAGTGATGACCCTAAATATATGAGTAATTATTTTTTAACACATGCCAGGTGTGTGGGCATTGTCTGTGTTGACCCATGACAATGCAATGAGTGATGATATTATTAAGTACATTTTCAGGGTGTAGAGAGGCCAGATGAGTTGCCCAGGTCATATACCCACTAGGTCGGAAAGCTAGAATTTAAATAATATGTTACACTTACTTTCTATATCAACTTTATTAAATTTTAGCATTATTGCCCTATGGCCAATTTTGACAAATGTCCTATATGCATCTGCAAGAATGTGCATTCTGTATTGCTTTGCACCATTCTATGACTCATTAGTTTCAAAGGCTCTGTTTTCTACATTACTGGTCTGCTTCTATCACTTACTTTGAGAAAGGAGTTGAAGCCTTCCATTATGACTGTATGTTGGCTCAATATTTTTCTTTTTAGTTCTGTCAATATTTAATTAATGGAGCTTAAAGGTATATTTTTCTGTAGTTGGAGAGGTTTTGAGGTTGTGTTTCTTAAAATTTTATACTTAAGAAAGCATCCCTTAAAATATTATAGGATATTATGTGGGATTTTCAAGTCTTTCTGTTGAATTTATGCAGATAAATACATAATCGATTTAAAAAATAAATAATTTTTAAAGAGGGGGAGACTTCAACTTATATCTCATAATAACTAGTAGAAGAAGCAGATCATTAATGTAGAAAATAGATTCTTTGAAAATAATGAGTCAGCTTGATCTATCAATCTCTCTAAGTTTACTAATGTTCAATCATATTTGAACTTTCAGAACGTACACATTCAGAATCAGTGGCCACTGTATTTTGTTTGGAATCTACTTTTCCCATATCTAATAATAGATAGTTACCAGGCTCTAAAAATAGTCCATTGTATCAGCTTAATTTTCTCAGCTATCTTAGACAGAAAACAAAGCAAAAACACAATGATGCCAATCAGAAAGCCTGTCCTTGATGTTACCAAATGTCTCTTGATTGATAAGAAAGTTGAATTTAGATAAAAAGTAGCAGAGAAGTAAAATATAATTAGAAGAATGCATACAGTTGCGCTTTTTTATTTCTGGGAAAATGTGTCTGAACTAATCTTAATACTAACCTTTCAACGTGGAAATTTTAGAGAAAAAGAGGAAGAAAGGAGCAATCAATGATAATAGCATATTCCCCAGACCTGAGAATTCTTTCTCTAGTAAAAGGAGAGAAGAGGACAATATTCTTCTTGTCCAGAGTATTTTGGCCACAAACCCTTGAGACATAATTTTCTTAGGTTTTGGAGCAATAGAGATTCTATTAAGTTGGCATCTTTTTGATCTAGTGACTGAGAATGTACCAGCATTTTCATTACAAACTCATCTCTTATGAGAGAATGCTCTGATCCATCTGATAAATAACATATATTTGCCTCCAGCCTGAAAACAAAGCCCAGAAAACTTAAAGATAAGGTAAACTTTCTATCTTGTTCTTATATTCAATGTTGTTGTATCACTTTGGTGTTCTTTGAAGTAGCCACAAAGAGCATTTTAGTTTCTCTTCTGCTTTCCATTCTCCAAAACTTGTGAATTTCTTTAATGTTATTGAAACAGAGATCACTGGCTTTATAGTTAAGTCCTTTTATCACACTTTCTGAAGGCCTGAAAATAATAGATTATGAGAAAGTGTGATATTTTATAGGGATATATTTATGAGGAACAAAACAACCTATACAATTATTTTTCCAATGAGGAGTATGGTGAATGCTTTATAATTGATAGGATTTTTTATTCAAGATGAAGAAAACTTTTGCTTAAAAAAATGTATATAGCAAAGAAAGGTTTGGAAGCATGGTTCAGTAAGATAATTGGTAAAAGTGAGAGAAATGGTAATGGAGACAGATGAATGGCTGAGTTGACAGAGTAAAAGTATTCACTATTCATGGTGAGAAACATGGCAAGATGTCCAGGTTTTCAGAGTTCCTCTTGTACTCTTTCAGTGAGGTCTGACTGCATGATTTGTGAGATCATTTGTGATTTCCCCTTGCTGTATAGTCATCTATATGGAATTATTTTCTTATCCTTTATTATCAATTCAGTGTTTCTGTATTCCTATCAACATAAAATATATGTAGATACGAATGGGTTTTTTTTACTTAAATATAATATATACACATGTAATTATATATGTACAATGGTATAATTGTAAATTATAAGAACAGAACAGATAGATCGGTATAGTTATAAACATAGATATATTTCATATTCTTCTTCTGCCAGTCTCCCCATGACCATGACTCCCCACACCAACAAGTTCACCCAAAATGGACTCTGGGACTATTCCAAGTCTAAAATTTGCTTGGTGGGTGCTATTATCTGTGTACATTGAATATGCTCAGAAGTGAATGCTATTGATAAATGGGCCAATATGTTGATGGGACAAGAAGGGGGAAGTAGAACTTTAGAGGAAGAATGAAGTTATTTAATTTAACATTTACAGGACTTCTGTGACATTAATTCTGTTGAGAATGATGACTGTTGAGCCATTATTATTAATTCCATTCTCTTTTGCCTAAGCTCTCTATCCTTCAAATCTCAGTGATTATTATAATGTATTATAATTATAATAATACAGTAATAATCTTTAATTATATAAGTATAAAATTAATCAGTTCTTCAATGATACTATCTATATTGGAAAAAATTGTGATAGAAGTGAGAAACTTGGATATTAGACTGAGAATAGATTCTGAAAAGAAAACAAAAAGTCCATTATCTTCAACTGAGTTCCTGAAAGAAAACTAAGAAACAGTGGTTTCACCTGAAGTAAAAAATAAAAAATATACCACTGCATAATACACAATTAATTAAGGTAATATTATTTATAGTTTAAAGTATTTAGCATCCTTTAGGTAATACTTTACTCCCACAATTCCTATATTAGATTTCATATGCAACCTAGATATTTGAGATATATAATGTTTTACATATCTGCCCAGCTGTGTTCAAATTATATTTAAGAACTTAAGTTCTCAGAATTGTAAATTTCTTCCTAATTGGCCAGTTAATGCATTTTCTCTCCTCTTTGGGATTTTAAACATCAAATTTAAGGGAGAGTTATTTGCTTTTACACTAGTAGGTCATTTCTTCTTACATATCTAATAAAAACCTCTTTTAAAGTCAAGTATAAGTAAAATAAAATGTCACTATTTCTCTCTATGATTTCACAGAAGAATTACAGGTACTTATATAGAAGAAAATTATAGTTAGTATTACTACATTTGGGTATTGTAGCTTAGGTTTCTTACTTAATGGCTAATAGATTTATTTGACATTCTGCTGACATTCTGGTTAGTAACAACAAATAAAGTTTTGTTTACAATTATACTTGAGAGAAATGCTTTTTGACTGTGGTAGCATACATATATTTACCAGTTTAATTTTTATGTATACTGTTCAGTAGCATTAAGTGCATTCATTTTGTTGTTTTGCCATTGCCACCATCCACCTCCAGAACTTTCTTTTCTCCCCAAACTGAAACTCTATGTTTACTAAACAACAGCTATCCATTCTATCCTTCTCCAGTCCTTGACAACCACCAATCTACTTTCTCTCTCTATTAATTTGACTCTTCACGTCATCACATGTAAGTGGGATAGTATGATATTTAATCCTTTTGTTTCTGGCTTATTTCATTTAGTAAAAAATCTCATTAAGATGCATTCATGTTGTAGCATGTGACAGGGATGTATTTATTTTTAAGACTAAATAATATTCCATTATATTTATATACCCCATTTTGTTTATCTATTCATTCACAGACAGCTGGGTCTTTTCTACCTTTTGGCTGTTGTGAATAATGCTGCGATGAACATTGGTGAGGCAAATATCTGAGTCCTGGCTTTTACTTCTTTGTATTTCCCTAATGTACTTCCACAGTGATTAGTGATGCTGAGCATCTTTTCATGTGTGCGCTGGCCACATGCATATTTACTTTGGAGAAATGTCTATTCAAGTCTGATGTGTTATTTTTAAACCAAACATACTTATAATCATTGATTCAAAATCAAGTGAACATATTTTTAATAGGCCATTGAAAGGGAGATCATTTAAAAAGACTTAAAGATAATGAAATTATCCAAAAAGTGAAATACTTTTAGATTTTAAAAAAAATTATACTTTTTCTGTTATTTTTATTTAAATGGCATTTGGAATAAAATATTATGAGACTAAAGTGATTTTCAAAAACATTTAATGGTATGTAAGTATATTCAAATTATATCAATAAGCTCCAACTGTCAATTTGGAGTTCAAATGGCGTTATCCAAATTTTGTGTTGGGGGGCAGAGGGGATTAAGGCATTCACAAAAAATGAAGTACCACCTCACATCTGCCAGAATGACTGTCATCAATAAATCAGCAAACAACAAGTGATGATGAGGATGTGGAGAAAAAGGAACCCTAGTCCACTGTTGGTAGGAATGCAGACTGGTACAACCACTATAGAAAACAGTGTGGTTTCCTCAAAAAATTAAAAATGGAACTGCCATTTGACCCAGTGATCCCACTTCTAGGAATATATCCTAAAAAGCCTGAAAGACCAATCAGAAAGAGTATATGAACTCCTATGTTTATAGCAGTGTTATTTAGAATAACTAAGATCTGGAAGCAGCCCAAGTGCCCATCAGTAGATGAATGGTTAAAAAACAAACAAAATCCGATACATTTATACCATAGAATACTATGCAGCTATAAAAAGAAGGATTGTTTACCTTTTGAGACAGCATGGTGGGGCTTGGGAAATATTATGCTAATTGAAATAAGCCAGTAGGAGAAAGAGAAATACCACATGTTCTTACTCATATGTATAATCTAATGAACAAAATAAACTGATGAGCAAAATAGGTCCAGAGACATAGACGCATGGAACAGACTAATCTCAGAGGGAAGGCAGAGATGAGGGTCTAAGCAATGGGGAGATGAACCAAAGAACTTACATGTGTAGCCCATGGACAGACAATAGTGCAGGAAAGGTCTGGAGATGGGACAGGAGAGGGGTGGAAAAAGGGGACATCTATAATACTTCCACGAATAAAGATAAATTTAAGAAATGATACTCCTAAGTCTCCATAAATTAAAACAAAATAACAAAATACCTTATGAATTACTTGTAACTTAAAGAATAATGATAATATTAAGTCTTAAAATTGTATGATACAAGTAAAATTTAGGTAGAGGATAAGATATTTCTTTCTTAAAATGAAAATGTGTTGTTTCCATTTTATGTTTTATTTATCAATTACTAAGTTACAAAGTACCTAAAATTTAGTGTTATAGAAATGTTCCAGATTTATCTTCATTTAGCTGGAGTTTGCACCTACCCCTTCAACAGAAAATGGCAGGTTATGTACATTAAAAAACAAAACAAAACAAAACAAAAATCCTTTTTCTAAGTTAATTTTTGTTTATTTGTGTGTGTGTGTGTGTGTGTGTGTGTGTGTGTGTGTGTGTGTTTTCTGAATCAATGCTTTTTATCACCAAGCTGAAGTCCTAACGCAACAAAATAACCAATATACTAGAGGCCCGGTGCACAAAGTCTGTACACTCGGGGAGGGTCCCTCAGCCCAGCCTGCACCCTCTCACAGTCCAGGAGCCCTTGGGGGATGTCTGACTGACAGCTTAGGACTGCTCCCCATAGCTATGGAGGCAGGAGAGGCTCCTGCCATTGCTTCTGCACTCACTAGCCATGAGCCCGACTTCTAGCTAAAGTGGTGCTCCCCTTGTGGGAGGGCACTGACCACCAGGGGGCAGCTCCTGCGTTGAGTGGGATTGGGCCAAAACTGGCTCTCCAACATCCCCAAAGGGGTCCCAGAATGCAAGAGGGTGCAGGCTAGGCTGAGGGACCTCACCAGTGCACGATCTGGACCAGGGTAGGACACAGGAGGGCATGTCCGGCTTGTCTTGCTCAGTCCCGATTAGATGGGCCTCAGCAGCAAGCTAACCTACCGGTTGGAGCATCTGCCTCCTGGTGGTCAGTGCACATCATAGTGACTGGTCAACTGTCTTCCCCTTGGTGGTCAGTGCATGTCATAGTGAGCAGTTGAGTGGCCTTAGCATATCATTAGCATATTATGCTTTGATTGGTTGAATGGCTGACTAGATGATCAGACACTTAGCATATTAGGTTTTTATTACATAGGATGGCACCTTCACTGAAACACTGAATTGCTTATTTGGGGCAAATATTGGACCTGACACAAGGACATAAGAAGAAATCAGCTAAAATTTAAAAATCAGCAATGAATTGCTAAAGGCTGAGAATAGGCCAGCTTGAGTGATGTACCAACGGAAGCACCACATATTGAAGGTATTTGAACTCATAGATTCTTCTCCACAAACTTCACTAGACATTCAAGAGTAAGACAGTTCTGGCATGTCCATGGGAGGCAAACAGTAGTAACTGCAATAAAAGTGCAAGAACATACCCCTATCTATATCCTCTATCTCCCTTACAGAACAAGAGACTTAAGTTACTGGGAAAAGGGCAGCAATTCTATGCAGCTATAGGAAAGCAAATTAAAACCAACTAATTAACACCAACTTCAAACAACAACAATAGCCCTAATACTGGAAGAGGGGAAGAAAAACATCATGAGCCCAGACTAGTAAATTTAGGTTGGATAAGTCAAATGAAAAAAACACACACAGCAAAACGTTATGTTAAAATTGTTGAATGCTAAAAATAACGAATATATCTGGAATGCACCCAGACATAAAAATCCACAGTACATACATAGGAACATAGAGAAGAGTTAAGCAGATTTATTATCCAAAACTATGCAAGTCAGAAGACAACGGAGTAACATCTTTAAAGCATCTATAATAATAAAAGTGTAATATGCTAATTAGACCGGATGTCCTTCCAGACAACTTTTCAGATGAAGCGGAGGTGGTGCGGACTGAGGCAGCCACTGTGGTGGCAGGGGCCAAGCCCCTTGCACAAATTTCGTGCATTGGGCCTCTAGTTGAAATATAAAAATCCAGAAATCTATTTGAACAGGTTGACATTCAGAAAAAGAATTTTAAAAAAATTATGTAAAGATTTTAGGAACACTGTCTCCAAATAACTTTTTTCTTACATTCTTTTCAGTTTATTCTAGCCCCATCAGTATCCCTCACATCTGACAAATCTCTTTAACTCAGCAAGATTGTTAGGCTCTGTTTGGGTCCTCCTTGCGCGGCAGCTCTAGAACTGCCCCAGGTAAAAAGCCTTATGATACTGGGCTGTACCTCATTTGTTATCCTTTTCTAAAGAATAACAATGCTGTGCAGCCTCCAATATCTGAAAACATTTGTTTTCTAGTTTTCTTTCTAGGTTTCTACTTATTTACAATAGGAAGATAATTCCTTTTTTAAAAAAAAAACACATATATCTATTATAATAAAAGCATAATATGCTAATTAGACTGGATGTCCTTCTGGATCGATATCCAGTTGACTTTCTGGACTAAGCCATGGGGTCAGGGGCTGAGGCATCTGCTGTGGCGGGGGCTGAGCCCCTTGCATGGATTTTGTGCATCGGGCCTCTAGTATTATATAATTTCCTCATGATTTACTTATTCATGGAAGCGGGAGCTAAAATATATATATATATATTTTAGCTATGTTATCAAAATCATTCATCAATTTTTAATTCAACATAAAATTTAAAACATACTACTGCTTTCTACTTACATCTCATCCTGTTCCTACTATTATATGTGAGTAGATGGGTTGAAAACATGCGGTTTGGTTACAAGTATGTATAAGGAACCCTTAGGTCACAATTTCCTTTTTCCTTTTTCCTGAGTTAGGCAATCATGGTTTTTCTAAATAGACAAGAAATATTAGTTATTAGTCTAAAGTATTTGGGTGACAGAGAATATGGCAGCATCATTAACTCTTCACTAATCTGTGAATGCTTTCATCTTTTCTCACATTCTTTTCCTGTCCACGTTATCCCATTAGGAAGACACTAGTCTCAGTCACTCATGCTATAATCAGAGCTGTCATAACAGAGAAACTAATACCAGTTAAAAGTGATTTGGGAGTCTATGGAACAGTTACAATGTCCAGCTTGGCATATTTCTTAGTCATCACAGGGTGATCAATTTATATTCCACAATATTTGAAGACTCTAACAATGCAGTAGATTAATTTTTGATGATGTAAAATCCTACAATGGAAAGAGCATGTTATTAATGTCATAGAGGCTTTAGTTTAATACCGGCTTGCATTCCTTTATTTATTTCTTCACCATTTTATTTCTTCGTAAGTTACTAGTCTGTGCAAGTTACATTAAACTTGTAGCCACATTTGAAATAATGAGATAACAATTCTATCGTTACAATATATTTATTTACTAAGAAAACACCTAGCATGCCTCGCTGGTGTGGCTTAGTAGTTGAGTGTCACCCCATGAACCAGGAGGTCACAGTTCGATTCCTGGTCAGGGCACATGCCTAGATTGTGGGCTCCATCCCCAGAAGAGGGGAGGCAGGAGGCAACCAATCAATGAGTCACTCTTATCATTGATGTTTCTATCTTTCTCTCTCTCTCCCTGAAATCAATAAAAAACATATTTAAAAGAAAGAAAAGGAAAAGAAAATACCTAGTATAACATTTGGCTTAAAATAGGCCAATAAATTAACTCCAAGTCTCCCATACCATTGGCAGAAGTTTCTTATCATCTTCATATAATTTGTAGTGGGAATTATAGATATCCTACCTAAAGAAGTTTTGGTAACCAAAAACTCATATTCTTTAAAAATAGACAAAACCCAAGAACTACTAGGTTATCTAGGATGTCTAATTGAAGTGCAAGATTTTATGTGAGATGTGTGCTTTGGCATGCCCTGTCCTATTTAAATTTAAATAACTCAGGTGAAGAGGCTCCCCATGGAGACTTGTCCACTTTTTAAAACATCTCACTACTACATAACTGTTTCTAAGATGTCCCTTTGCTCAATTTTGTCTCATCACTCCTCATTAAAACAACATGACACAAGGCATAATAAGAAAGGGAAGGCTGCTTGATAGTTACTCATTTTAATTTTAGCCATTTTCACATTGTCACAGCTTTCATTTTTATTTAGAACAACTACCTAAAACAAAACTTCAGCTATTTCACTGAATGAAAATAGAAGATTCCTAGTGCTGGCTGACCCTAATTTAATTTCCCCTTTTTTCTTTAATAAAAGGAAGAGATTGTTGGAAGTATAACTCAGGATGCCTGCAAATCTTTCAAATGCTTAGCTCAGCTGCAGACGCATTGATGTTTTAGATCCGATAATTTACTAAAAAGTGCTTCCTTTTTAACAGAAAATAAGTTAATTTTATATCTGTCTTGTGTGATCCACATCAGTCATGCTATTCAGATTTATTTCACTGTGCCAAGCATTTAGAAGGTGAAGGTCATTGTTGTCTCTGTAGGATACAAAGCCGTTGATTCATGGCTTAGAAACAGAAAGATTTTATTTGTTGCAATCTATTGTGTGTTGCCTTTAGCCTATTCACACCAGTATCTTTAGATTACACTGAGGTTGGCATCTCAAATGATGTTTCTTATCAATAGACCAGCCTCCTGTGAAACTGTCATGTGGATGGATCTACTGTCAACTAACTAACTGCTTTAAAAATATCTCAATAAATGGTGTTGGGAAAATTGGACAGGTACTTGAATGAAACTAGACCACCTTCTTATGCCATACGCAAGAATAAACTCAAAATGGATAAAAGCCTTAAATGTTGACTCGTAACCATTAAAATCCTAGAAGAAAACCTAGGCAGTAAAATCTTGGACATTTCTGATGGCAATGTTTTTTCTCATATATTGCCTCTGGCAAGGGAAACAAATGAAAAAAATATACAAATAGTGCTACATCAAACTAAAAGTTTTCACACAGCAAAGGAAATCAGGAATAAAATGAAAAGACAACCTACTGAATGGCAGGATATATTCACCAATGATACATCTGATAAAGGCTTAATGTCCAAAGTTTACTTTAAAAATATATAAAACTTACCCCCAAAGTAAACAATCCAATTAAAAATTGTACCTGAAAATAAATTGTACCTGAATAGAAATATCTCTCTAAAGAGGACATACAGATGACAAATAGACATATGAGAAGATGCTCAGCAACACTAATCCTATCTAATAAAGAGGGAATATGCTATTTGACCCTCACCCCATTGCAAAGATGGTGGCACCCACAACGAATAGGAGGGAATATGATAATTGACTGTTCCATCCTCAAAGATGGTGGCACCCACAACCAATAGGGAGGGAATATGCTAATTAACTGCCCTGCCCTCAAAGATGGTGGTGCTCACAGCCACAAGATGACGGTGCCCAGTCCCCTCAGCCCCGTCGAGGCAGTAGGTGTGCGGCAGTCCCCTCAGCCCCACAGCCATCCAGGGCCACCCGAGGCTCAGGTAACGCCTCTGATGGCGGCTGCCCAGCCACTCAGGGCTGCCCAAGGCTCAAGTAACCAGGGCTGGCTGAGGCTAGAGGTGTAATGGGGCATCATCTTCCCCTGATCGCCAGGTTGCCTCTCGCCCCTGAGGGCTCCCGGACTGTGAGAGGGGGCAGGCCAGGCTGAGGGACGCCCCCCCCCTCTCCAGTGCATGAATTTTTATGCACCGGTCCTCTAGTCATCAGAGAAATGCAAATTAAAACCACAATGAAATATCCCCTCACACCTATTAAAATGGCTATCATCAAAAAGTCAACAAACTGTGTTGGTGAGGATGTGAACAAAAGGGAGTCCTAGAGTACTGCTGGTGGGAATGCAGACGGGTGCAGTCGCAGTGGAAAGAAGTATGGAGTTACCCCAAAATATTAAAAATGAAACTGCCATTGGACCCAGTGATGCTACTTGTAGGAAATATACTAGGAAGCCAGAAACACCAACCAGGAAGAATATATGCACCCCTATATTCATAGCAGTGTTATTTATATAACAATAGCTAAGATCTGGAAACAGCCTAAGCGCCCGTCAGTTGATGAGTGGATATAAAAGCTGTGGTACATCCACACAATGGAATACTATGGGGCTGTGAAAAAGAAGGAACTCTTGATAGAGAACCGAAGATGGCGGCATAGGTTAAGCATTATGCCAAGAGGAATAAACCAGTCGAAGAAAGAAAAGTACTGTATGATGTCACTTATATGTGGAATCTAATGAACAAAATAGAAACAGACTGACAGCTGTCAGAGTGACGTGAGGTTGGGAGTCTGAGTAAAAAAGGTGAAGGGACTGAGAAAAGTTAAAGAATGTTCGTAGACACAGACAACAGTATAGTGACTACCAGAGGGAAAGGGTAGGGGAGAGGGAAGAGGATAAATGGGGATGAATGGCGATGGAAGGAGACTTGACTTTGGGTGGTCAACATACAACACAATACACAGTGGATATATTCTAGAATTGTACACCTAAAACAACCTCCTCCTATAAATTTAATGAAAATTGGAAAACAAAGCAAAAAATATCTGCATATACAGGACTTGATTTTTGTCTCTACTTGCAGGGGGAATAGTGATTTCAGAAAAAAATTCTTTTTTAAAAAAAGAGAAAATAAAAGTAAAACCTTTGTAACTCTTGTCTGCCTTTCATTAAGGATTCAATCTTTTCTTTATATAATGATTCCCATTAGAATAATAAAACAATTTACACCTTTAAGCCTTTTTGTAACACTTGTCTTCCACAGCAGAAATCCTACACATAATTGTCATGTACTTTACGAACAACAAGCTTTCTCTTACATAGGAGGCTGTATAATGCAAATTAGTTAATTAATTCATGGTAATAAGCTTTATAATGACATCGCAGTGACTTCTATGTGCCATAGTTTGCAGTTAAAAGGATGGGTGCGAACTCAGTTACCAGTAGTTTTCAGCAAAACAGTAACATTAATCTCAGATGACCTTACCCTAATTTTTTTCAAGGAAAAAACAAACCAATCTCTCCTCAAAGCCCACTTTTGAGATTAATTCCTTAAGAAAAGCTTTCCTCAATGGTCCCCATTGAACTCCCATTAATACCAAATCATTGCCTCTTCTGCAAAAGTATATTTTGCTCCGGTTATTGAAAGTTTTTTGAGAGTAGGAACTCTAATTTTGTCTTTCATTCATCTTCATATTTGCAGCCTAAACACATGATCTACCGTATGGCAGATTCTTGATAAAATGAATGAATTTAAACTCAAACTTGATGGCAATAGAAAAATTCATATATCAAGAATATCCCTAGGGAATTCAAATAAATTGTTTCCAATGAGACATTATTGAAATAAATACATTCTCTAATAAAACAAGATTTTATATAATCCCATCCTTCTTGCTTTTGTGTAACACATTATGAAGACTAAAATAACGTATTCCCCCGACCCCACCCCACAATTCAGGTTGCTCAGTTTTCCCTGTGATTCTGGGATCTATTTTATGATATACTTATTAATTGGCTTATTAGTTTGGATGAGTTTTAGCATAACGACTTTTTGAGTAAATATTTATTCAGCGTAGATTTTAACTGTACCTTAAAAACATTAATATTCTTATACCAGTGAGAATAGTGAAACATAATTATTGGTACTATTGGATAGCATGACAAAAAGTAGAGCACAGAATTAAACTATAGCAAATGTACTGAACTGAAATTAGATCCATAAATGGGTTTCAGAAGATCCATCAATCCCCAGAACTGTGTTTAAAATTGTGTTATATGTTTCAACAGTTTATCCAAATATCCCTTGATATTTTCCTTATGACCCACTACTACAGCCATCTGAGAACAAGTTATTTTCAATTTCCATAAAAATTTCAAGATTAGATCTATTAAACAGACAAGATCAGGAAAGACAATTTTGTAGAAACATATAATGTATTGTATTTACTATAATCAAGTTAATAGAGCTGGTTTCTCTCAGAAATGCTCTGGAATATGGAAAGAGCTACTACATGGAAATTCTTTAATACTTTGTATACAGTATGAGAAAATGGTAAGGGTAGATGCAAATATAGATATTCTATTTTTTCTCATAACACTTCTTAAAAAGATCACACTATTATCACTGAAAAACTTGGCATGATTGTCCAAAGTCAACTGACACTATTCTAATTCATTAACCTATATGTTTGTTCCTATGCCAAGTCACAGACTGCCTTGAATAGTGTAGTTTTATAATAAGCCTCAAAATCCAACTTCTTTTTTTCTTTTGCAACATTATTTTGGCAACTATGTGTCATCTGCATTTCTGTAAATACTTTAGATGCAGCATGTCAATTTCCATGGGGATATTTATTGGAAATGCATTGGTCTGTATATCTATTTGGAGAGAATGCCTTAAAATCATGGTCTATCTCCACATGTATTTAGATCCTTTATAATTTCTTGCAACAATTCTCTGCAGTTTCCTAATTTTTAATATGGTTTTTATTGATTTTAGAGGGAGAGAGGGAGAGGAAAAGAGAGGGAGAGATAAAAACCTCAATGATGAGAATTATCTATTGGCTGCTTCCTGGGGATTGATCTGAGAACCTAGACATGTGCACTGACTAGAAATGGAACCTTGATCTCCAGGTTCATGTGTTGACATTCAACCACTGAGCCACACTGACCAGGCTGCAATTTTCTTTGTATAGAAATATAGTTGATTTTTGTACAGGGTGGCACAAAAGGATATTTACAGTTATAAGTACACAAAACAGAGTTTATTCTTGCATTATTATTTATTAACGACTAGAGGCCCAGTGCATGAATTCATGCAGGGGAGGGTCCCTTGACCTGGCCAGCGATTGAGGCCTATCAGGGGGCCAGCCAGCCAGGGGGAGGGACCCCAGAAGGTTGGCCGGCCAGTCCTCCCTCCCCCCCAACTGGGCAAATGTTGGGGCTGGCTGGCTGGGGGGAGGGGCCACTGGAGGTTGGCCGGTGGAGCAGGGCCTTGGGAAGTTGGTGGGGGGTGGAGAGGAAGAGGTCACAGGAGGTTGGCCAGCCAGGGGGAGGGGCCACAGGAGGATGGCTATGGGAGCATATTGACCACTAGGAGGAAGCTCCTGAACTGAGCACCTGCCCCCTGATGGTCGGTGCACCTCATAGCGACCGGTCGACTGGTCGTTCCGGTCATTTGGTCTTAAAGGTCGCTTAGGCTTTTATATAGAGAGATTATATTATTTTCCAAACAAACAATCTTAGAATTACTTTTCCTCCAACCTATATATCAATCTTGTAACCTTGTTAAATATTAGTTATAGCATCTCATTTTTGGTAAAAAAAAAAAAAAAATCTTAGAATGTTCTATATACACAGTTATTTTGCTATGAATAAAGACATGTTTTACTTCTTTATTTTTCTAATATGCATACATTTTCTTTACATTTTTCCACCTTATTCTGGCTAGGACATTTGGTAGTTATTAAATAAAAATTAAAAAAGAGAGTAAACATCCTTGCCTTATGCCTGACTTAAAATATGATATTCTTTTTTTATTGTAGATACATTTATTTATTCTTTTTTTTTAAATCCTCACCCGAAGATATTTTTCCATTTATATTTAGAGATAGTGGAAGAGAGAGGGAAAGACAGAGGTAAACAGTGATGTGAAAGAAACACATTGATTGGTTGCCTCTTAACTGTGCCCTGACCAGGGAC
>NW_006287680.1:184878-197863 GCF_000327345.1 Myotis davidii
GTGTGGCCCTGGGCTTTTGTTTGCTGGAAGCTTTGGTTGACTGCTTCAATTTCCTCCATAGTAATTGTCATATTGAGAATTTTAGATTATTCCTGATTGAGTTTTAGAAGAGGGTATTTTTCTAGGAATATCTTCATTTCCTCTAAGTTGTCTAGTTTCTTGGAATAGAGTTGTTCATAGTATTTTTTACCAACCCTTTGTATTTCTGTGGGGTCTGTTGTTACTTTGTCTCTTTCATTTCTGATTTTGTTTATTTGGGTCTTCTCTCTTTGCTTCTTGGTGAGCCTGGTTAGCGGTTCATCAATCTTGTTTATCTAGTTTCAAAGAACTAGATCTTGGTTTCATTGATCTTTTGTATTTTTTTTTGTCTCTATGTCATTTATTTCTGCTCTGATCTTTATTATCCCCTTCCTTCTGTTCACTCTAGGCTTTTCTTGTTGTTCTCTTTTTAATTCTTTAAGGTGTAGAGGTAGATAATTTATTATCATTATTTTCTTGTTTTTTTGAGGTAGAGCTGTCGAGCTATAAACTTCCCTCTTGGAATTGCTTTCACTGTGTCCCATAGATTTTGGATTGTTGTGTTTTCATTGTCATTTATTTCCAGGATGTTTTAAATTTCTTCTTTGATCTGTTTGGTAACCCAATCATTGTTTAATAGCTTGCTATTCAATCATCTTGAATTTGGAAAGAATTTGCCTTTGACACAATATGTGGTATATCTTTGAAAATGTCCCATGTGCACTTGAGAAGAATATATATTTCATGGCTTTGGGATGAAATGTTCTGAAGGTGTCAGTTAAGTCCATCTGATCTAGTGAGTCATTTAGGATTGCTATTTCTTTGCTGATTTTTTGTCTAGAGGATTTATCCAATGATGTCAGTGGTGTATTAAAGTCCCATACTATGATTGTATTGTTGTTGATCTCTCCCCTGATATCTTCCAGGAGTTTTCTTATGTATGTGGGTGCTCCTGCATTGGGTGCATATATGTTTACCACGGTTATATACTCTTGTTGTATTGAACCCTTTAGTATTATGAAGTGGTCTTTCTTATCTCTGGTTATGGCCTTCACTTTGAGGTCTATTTTGTCAGCTATAAGTACTGCTACCCCAGCTTTTTTTTCATTTCCATTTGTCTGGAAGATATTTTTTCATCCCTTCACTTTCAGTCTGTGTGAATCTCTTATTCTGAGGTGGGTCTCTTGTAGACAGCTTATATATGGGTCATTTTTTTTTTTATCCATTCAGCCACTTGATTATATTTTGATTGGAGCATTTAGTCTGTTTACGTTTAAACTTATTATTGATGGGTACTTTTTTTGTTGCCATTTCTATTTTTTGTGCCTGTGTTCCTTCTTCCCTTTTTATTTCTTCTTTTTAGACCAGTCCCTTTAGCATTTCTTGTATTGCTGGCTTGGAAGTGATACACTCCCTTAGCCATTTTTTAATCTGTGAAGCTCCTTATTTCCTCTTCAATTTTGAAGATCCTTTCTATGTAACTTTCTGTTTCTCTCTTGCAGCCTTTAAGATTCTCTCTGTCCTGAACATTTGCCATCCTAATTATGACATGTCCGGTGTGGGTCTTTTTGGATTCTTCTTGTTTGGGACTCTCTGTGCTTGTGTGACTTTTTTCTTCCCCACATCAGGAAAGTTTTCTGATATTTTTTCTTCAAGTGGGTTTTCTAAACCTTGTTCCTCTTCCTGTAATTCTGGCACCCCTATTATCCGTATGTTGCTTTGTTTCATGTTTCCCCAAAGCTCCTTTAGCCTCCCCTCCTGTCTTTTAATTTTTTTTTCCCGATTGCAGTTCAGTTTGGGTGTGTTTTGCTTCCCTGTCTTCTAATTCACTAATTTGGTCCTCCACTTCTCCTAGTCTACTGTTGAAACTTTCCATGGTTTTTTGTTTGTTTGTTTGTTTGTTTGTTTGCAGGTATTTATTGCTCATTTTTTCAATATTCTTACATAAGTTATTGATTTTTTCATTCATCCTTATTGTGAATTTTTTTTTCTTACAAATTGCATGCCTCGTTTCACTTAGTTGCTTTTCTGGCAATTCCTCCTTTTATTTCCTTTGAGGGTTTCTTTGTCTCCCCATTTTTGGCTCTCACCGAAGGATCTAGGTGTCGAGTCATGCAGGGGCTGCTCCTTGGGCAGTCACGGCAGCAGCTGCTCCTCAGTTGGAGGCAGCTTCTCTGGTGGTTGCTGTTCACAGTAGTGGTTGTTCCTGTGGCTGGTGGGGGAAGGCCCTTTTCACAGTTGCTGCTCCTTGGACAGGGGCAGGCTGCTCATGAGGTTACTGCTTCTTAGATGGGGTTGTGTTGCTCATGGCTGCTGCTCCTGGAATGGGGGTGGGCTCTGCATGGCTGCTGCTCCTTGGATGGGGGCGAGCTCCACACAGCTGCTGCTCCTTGGATGGAGATGGGCTGCTCACATGGCTGCTGCTCCTTGGATGGGGGTGGGCTCCACACGGCTGCTGCTCCTTGTTTGTGAGCAGGCTGCTTGTGCAGCTGTTGTTCTTCGGATGAGAGCGAGCTGTGTGTGGCTGCCACTCCTCACACATGGGTGGACCACTCATGGGGCTGCTGCTCCTCAGACAGTGGCAGGCTGCTTGCGGGGTTGCTGCTCCTCAGATGGGGGCGGATTGCTCACGTGGCTGCTGCTCATGTGGTTGCGGTGCCCTGGGCTAAACTGTCAGGCTGGCTAGAGGGGAGCACACTTTGGTACATACAGGAATCCCTGTCTGGGGCAGCTGTAGTCTTGGTGACCATGGGACCACAGCCGAGGCAGTATGTCCCTGGAAGGGGTGGCTGTAGAGTCCCAGGTGTTATCTGAGGGCACCCTAGCTGGAGATGAGGCTGGGCTTCCAGTCACAGCAGCTTTCCCCTTTAAAAAGGCACAACCTCTGTGGAAGAGCCGGCTGCTCCAGGACTGTTTGCAATGGTAGCAGAGGCTGCCTGGTTAGGCAAGCCCAATCAACCTGCCCCCAAAGGTTCTGCGGGATCTAACTGTGCCTTACTCACACACACACTTACACCCCACATGTCCACACACTCCTCTTTTTCTCCCTCCCTCCCTCACACTCCGTCCCTCACTGCTGCCTTCTTTCTGCTTCTGAGTTGGGTCTGGAGTGTTACTGACCTGCTCGTGGATGGACTCTTCTCTCCAGGTATCTAGTTATGTGGCTTGCTCTCTACCACATTGTCCAAACAGGATGAAATTCATCTCAACACGACATGACACAAAGGGAACAAAACATGAGTGTATTCACAACACTGATAACCCCAATATAAGTGACCACCAGAGGAAAGAGAATTAGGGGAGAGAAAAGAGAGCACAAATGATATTGAAGACAGAAAAAATGGTATGAGAGAAAAGAAAAAGTAAGAATAAGGAAAATATATATATATGGAGAAAACACCAGAGAACAAACAAATAAACCAAAACATACAAATACCAAATTCCCACTAAAGAGGATGGAGGAAGAATCTTATATTCAGAAAGAAAGGTTAAGGAATTGGATGAATATGGGGAGGACCTCATTTTAGTATAAAAGAAGTAGAAGGAGGATGAGTGGATAAGAAGAAAGGGAAGAAAAAAATAAATTAAATTTAAAAATGATATTAATTAAAAATAGGATAAAATAAAAAATTTAGGATGATGAAAAAATAATGCCCAAAGAATTAGAAAAATAAAGAAACAAATAAAAAAAGGAAAAATAAAGAAAAAAGAGATAAAATAATAATGAAACAAAACAAAAATGAAAAAGTAAAGTGTCATTCCTTTCTGCCGATTTTTAAATCCCCATGGGGGCTGGTTTAAGATCCCACTCTTTTGTACTGTCTGCTGCTTCTCAGTTTCCTGTTGCTGGGACTCAAGGCCTCTCTTTAGGCCAGTCCCTGAGGACTCTCAGGGACTATTCAGATTTATTTTTTGTATCTTTTGTCCACTCAGGGTGTAGTCTGGGTGTGGCTGTATTGGTTGCCTGGAGACTGCAGGGAGGGGCTATCACTTCAGGAGAAACTTTCTGCCTGGGTTCAGTACCTCCGGTATGACTTAGCATCAGACTCGCAGCCACCTCTCTCCAACACTGTCCTCTCCCCAGCCTCTCCTCAGTCTCCACAAGTCCACACCTCCACCTGCACCTCAGCCACTGGTGAGTGTCTGTATTTGAAAGGTCCTATGTATCAGGTTCAGCAAAGACCAAAAAGAGGGGAAAGAGCTGCATCACTCTGAGTCCCCTCCTTCCCGCCCCTGGCACAGCGCGGCCTGGGCAGCCATCCAGGCTGCCCTCTTTGGGCTCAGTCTATCGTGGTTGTGGAGCCAGATCAAGAATCCCTGCTGCCAGCAGTCCTGAGGACCTCCTTTCCACAGTCAGACTCTACTCTTGTCCTAAGGGACATGGTCTCGGTGTATGTGGTTTCCCTCTGACCTTCTGGGGTCAGAGGTCTTGCAGTTCTCTGCAGCCCAGAATCCTGACTTTACCGCTCTCCAGGTGTCCTCTGCCCTTCCCGGCTGCGAATTGTCTCACCAGCTGTGTCCACTTCGCCAATTCAGGGTGGATGCCATTCGATTTAGTTGCTTGTTCTATCTGCTCTGGGACAAGTTTCGGGAAACGTCCGTCTATTCCACCACCATTTTGCCCCTCTCCTCTATCATTCTTTTTGTATATGACTAAATTTGAAATTTTCATATTTATTCAAGGAAATGTACATCTTTGTTCATGAAGGATATTGGTCTGAAGTTTTATTATCTTTTATAACTGGTATGATAAGGGCCTTTTGTTCTCATCAAATAAGTTTAGCCTCTTCCTCTGTTTTTTGAAAGAGTTTAAATAGGATTTTTTTCCCCCTCTTAAGTATTTTCTAGAACTTGCCAGTAAAAACTCCTGGTCATGTAAGTTCTTTGGTTAATTATTTGCATACATGCATAACCCATGGACACACACAGTGGTGAAGTGAGGGCCTGGAGTGGGGAGGGGAGCAAAGAGGGGAGAATAGGGGACATTTGTAATATTCTCAACATTTAAAATAATTTTTTTAAAAAAAAAAACACATCTTGTCATGGAATTTTCTTTGCAAGAAGATTTTCAATTACAATTTCTGTCATATACAAATGACTATCCATATTATTTCTTTGTTCTTTAAATGTATTTGTGTATTTAAAAGAATGTGGCTATTGCATTGTTCTAAATTAATTGGCATAAATGTGTTCATGATATTTTCTTAATATTACACAAATGCCTGTAGGTTCTGATATTTCCACTTTAACTTCTTATATTGGTAATTTGTGTCTTTGCTCTTGATCAATCTATCTAGAGATTAACTAATCTTATTAACTAATTTTATTTGGATGAAAATGCTTTTAATAGGATACATGAGAATATGTACATATTATATAAATACACAATAACATAGTATATGTATATCTTTATATTATGTGTAGAGAGAGATTATTTTCTTCATCAATAATATGTATAAAAATAGTACTTATATCATTATTATGAGGATTAAAATATAACATAAAAATAATTCATAAAAATAATACTTATATCATTAATATGAGGTTTAAAAGTAAGATAACATCCAAAATAATTCAACATCGTCTGCTAACCTAGCAATAAATGTAATCATGATAAATATTATAAATTGCTACTATATTTATTTTAAAATTCAGTTAATTTCTCAAGCTATTCTTTTCCTTTATTATATTAAAATTTTAAGATCATTTATAATATTGATTTTATGGGACCTATATATGGAATCAAATCTACCAATGCTATTATTATCGTTGCATGGAGATTTTTCAAGGAAGCAAAACAAGGATAGTAAAAAATGTAGAATCCAATATATTTTAAACTTAGAGCAAATATAAACTAATGTAAGGTGAATTTTGTGTCTGGGAACAACTAATAAAAGAAAATCAGGATAGATTAGGTAAATGCAAGGACAGAAGGAATATATTAGATTGCTCCAGCTGAGCCTAAATAAATAATTATGTAGATATCAACTTTATAGTAGTTCAAGGAAAGAGACCAGGCATTTAGAAATCACTAAAGCCATAATCCAAGGGATGCACAAATTCATAAAGTTGTCTCTCCGTACGTGTCTTTCAAAGTTTTCAGCATGGAGCTCTCTGAATTTCTCTCATTCATAATGCACGATGGTGCAGATGTTTCTACTGCAGGCCCTACAAGTACTGAGTACAGCTTTGGAAAATAGAGCTATCATAAAAGATCTTCAAAGTTTGAGAGTAATGTTTTGCATATTGTCTAATCTCAAGTGCTTCATAGCAGTCTAATTGCCTGAATATTCTCAGCAAGAATATTCAAGCTTCTACAATAGTCACTTCATTACTATCTATAAAATTTTCAATTTTCTAAAGATGTTCTCACTCTGTTTATTTTTTCTTTTATCTAAACCAAGGCTACTTAAGAAGAAACATGAACTATAATTATATGGTATATTACATAAACTCATGTAAATGATTCAGGATTATCTTCTACTTTCTATTCATAATAAATGGCTATCAGAAAGAAGAAATTAATCATTTTTTTTCAAATCATTGAGAATATCTTTTATTACTTTCTTTTCATTGGTAAATTCTATTTTCTTTTAATCCTCACCCCAGGATATTTTTTCTATTGATTTCCAGAAAGAGTGGAAGGGAGGAAGAGAGACACACACATCAATTGGTTGCCTCCTGCAACTGGGGCCAGAGAACCTACAACCCAGGTACATGCCCTTGACTTGGGATCTAGGGAATCTCTGAGAAAAATTGGCTAGGAATCACTGATAAATTACTGATACTAAGAAAGAAATGCAATAAGATTGGTCATTTAGTATTTCACTGTTATCCCATCTGAGTAGTGATATATTTTAAGTTATATCACCAAGAGCTAGCTATGATTACTTCATTGCACTCTGATTGCCTGTTTGAACTGCCAGTAATTTGCCCTATTAGTAAACTGTGTGCTTTTGCAGAGATCCCTAATTTTCAGATGCAAAAGTGCTTGGTAGTCTCTATATGGGAAGTACTTCTTAACTAAACATGCATATGAGACACTGACAAAGAACAGAAAATTATTTGTGTGTATCTCTAGCAGAAATCAAAAAACAACTTAACCAAGAACTTTCAGAAAATTCATAAAAAATAGTTTTTATTTCAGCAAACGGTTTATATATATGTTTGCTTGGAATATAATTTTTTCTATAGGGTAGATAGGCATATCCTTTTAAAGAAACAAAAGTCATTTCAAAATATATTAATAATTCATGTTTTACAAATAGCTAGATTTGCTTTTAAAATTAGAGAAATAATAGATTGAACTAATATTTAATGTTGTTAAAGAAGAAAAGCTAATTGCATATTAAAATGAAAGATTGCAGAAATAAAATTTATTGCAATAATGTAAAACCCAAACAAAATAGTACCTACCCATTAGAGAAAAAATAAAATTAAAAGTGTAACAATTTCTAAAGCACCACCAATATAACTCGAGGATCCAACCGTGAAACTAAGGAAAAACATATCCAAGTAGCTGATAAATAAGTAAAATCTTTTTGGGATGTGATTTTGGAAGAAGAAATACTATCAATGAGCAAAGTCTTTGGGGTTTTGAGGATTATCTAATACAGCTGTATGAAAAGTAAATATTGAACTATTTGTGTTGTGTTGTTTCGGTGCTTGTGTGCATGTAATCATTTTAATATTTCATTTGCAAAATGCGGGGCTCAGGGGGGATAAATGAGAGATAACTAAAATAGCCTTTTGCCACCCTTCAATAGCCTGGGGGAGTTTCTTAGAGACCAGCTGGCCCATCTCTTCTGAGCAATTTCATGAAGAATGAAGCTATGGCATACAGAGTGCCACTCATGTTTAAAGGCAGGTACTCGGGGTGAGTGGTAAGAGAATAAGAAATTCCAGAGGGGTCCTGTTTGAAATTTTTGAATGATATTGCACAAACTTGTACTCAGATGCTATCTTGGTTAGCACCTGGGAAAGTGCAGTTGCATAGAATAAAACAGGCAGACAAAGAATCTGTGTCCTAGAACTATGAACCTTCCTCCTTATTAGCAGGACAGACAGAGGGGTCTGCTCTTGCTGCCATGGCAGATGGGATGGCCAATACAGGGCTTCCATCTTTGAGGTGATTGAGAAGCTATGCAGGTTACAGGAGTAGGATCTTGTGTGTAAGGACGAAGGATGATTTCACCCTCTCAGACTAGATCAGAAGAGCTGGTAACCAACTGGAAGCCCCCAGTGTCAGTTTAGGTGATGTTTCTAGGTCAGGAAATTTTCCAAGGTGGTGAGGCTGGCGATGCTGCCTTTTGTTTTGCCTACCTCTTCCATCTGCTTAAATTAGTTCTGGGAAGAAAGTACTGGGGAAGAGAAAGGTCAGAGGTGGGCAAACCAGGGTGATTAATTTTCTTTGCTGGGGTGTGGTAGATGAAGTGCTAGCAAGAGGTGAGAGGGCAGGTGATAAATTAGACATCTCAGAGCTTACCTCTTTCCCTTCCCTTCGTAGTTATACTAGAAAGTCTGTTCAGAAGGCTTTCTTCTGCAAAATATCACTCCTATTTTGGTGTTCCATCATGAGCCAAGTGTGATAAATACATAGAATTTATGCTCCTACTCCATCTCTTTATATGCAGCCAACACCATGCTCCTGATAGGGCTTCTGAGCAACCATGGCCACTGGTTGGTCCACAGCACATATTGTTGAAACCCAATGTCCATTAATGTGCTAACCAGTACACCTTCTATTTGTCTTCTTTTAATAGTGATTACATGCTTTCATTGACCATTAAGATCATCTAGGGAGTTTTTTAAAATGCAGAGCCTAGGACTGACCTTAGAAATTCTGATTGAATTGATCTGGAAGCGGGTTTCTAACTGTCAGATACTAGTAAGATCTCCCCTGATGCAGCTGTCCAGAGGAAGGAGTGTATATGCAGAACATTTATAATATCATAGTGAAAAGAAGCCTATAAGGTTCTTTTATAAGCTTCATGAGAAGAGTTGAGGTAAAGGAATGTTGAAAGAAAACTATAGGTTAGAAAAAGAGGACGTGGTTAATTTGTGGGTATTAATTCAGAGTTGCTCAAAAGGACCTGCTGTTCTTGACCTCTTCCAGATCACAAGAAGCATTATGAGTCAGTTATCTAACTTGAAAGTCTAACTGTTCTCTTTGCAAGCTATGTCCCTTGTCTTTAGATCTGGGTGGGAATACACAGGAATCATTTTTTAGCCACCACACCCCATTTTTATGGTTTGAATTCTTTCTAACATCATGGATACAGAAACTTTAAGAGCTGAAGTCTAAGGTAGCAAGTCAGTCCTCAAGAAATACTTTCAACAATAAAGATAAATAAATAAAGAGAATTATTGTCTGTTGGTATTTTTATCATTTAACAAAATTAAGCTGCAAAATAAACCAAAGCAAAAAGCTTCTGAGTCCCTTCAAGTATATTAACACTTAAGTGTGACCTTTTTTAAGGCATCCATGATGTGTTTCAGAATGATACTTTCTGCTCCATAATTAATTGACAGTACTGTACTTCGTATTGAGATATAAAAGTTAAAAAAAAGAACTTTTTAAAATGTAGATGTAGCAGGTTTAGGGATCTCTTTAAGTTCTTTAAGCTAATGTGTCATGAGATATTATTTATATATTCTCTCACACACATTTCTATATGCACAAAAAGGGTTCCATTATGAGTAAATATGACCAAAGTGACTGGCAATTTTGTCCTAACTTTTGCTACTCAAAAGTTGGTTTACAATGAACAATAATGGAAGTAGTATAGAATCTCAAAGCCCAGCAGGTGATTTATATGCATTGAGACTTTGAGAATCACTCTTCGAGATCCAAAATGTGCGTCCTGGTCTGGTGTGTCTCTTTATCAGTGGACAGAAATATCTCTCTACATAAAAGCCTTAGAAACCAAACGACCAAACAACTGGAACAACCAGTCGACCAGCCACTATGATGCACACTAACAGAGGGAAGAAAAGGGGGGGAGTGGGAAGAGGTAGAAGAGGGTAAACGGGGATGAATGGTGATGGAAATAAATTGGACTTGAGATGGTAAAAACAATACATTATACAGATGATATATTATAGAATTGTATCCCTGAGACCTACATAATTTTATTAACCAATGTCACCTCAATCAATTCAATAAAAATAAATAAAAGTTTTGAAAACTTGCATCCTGCCTCCCTAAGGAGTTGAACTACACTTTATGGATCCACCATTCTATAGATGTCTAATAAATCAGACACACACACACTAGAGGCCCGGTGCATGAATTCATACACCGGTGGGGTCCCTCAGCCTGGCTTTCAGGGTTCGGGCTAAAACCGGCTTGGTGCACAGATCATCCAGGGTGTGTCCAGCCCATCTCACCCAGTCTAGATTGGCCAGACCCCAGCAGCAAGCTAACCTACCGGTCAGAGTGTCTGCCCCCTGGTAGTCAGTGTGCATCATAGTAACTGGTTGAACGGTTGAACAAATGGTTGGACCCTTATCGTATTAGGCTTTTATTATATAGGATGGATCAATTTCAGAGAATAAAGGAGAGAGAGAGGGAGAAAGAAACATCAGTGATGAGATATACTCATTGATTGGCTACCTCCTGCATGCACCACACTAGGGATCAAACCCACAACCTGGGCTTGTGCCCTGACTGGGAATCGAAGTGTGAGATTTTGGTTCATAGGTTGATGCTCAACCTACTGAGCCATCCTGGCTGGGCTAAATCAGTTTTAAGGAGGAGCTAGTATGAGAATGTAAGGCTATGGGAGAACAGCGGGAAGGGTTCTTACTGAAGTGCTCATGATTCTGAACCCATGGGGCTTTGTCCTACCCAGTTCCAAATCAGCCTGCCTAGCAACTAACAAACAGAAGTTTTGTGACAATAAAAGAGATATGTCCTGTCACATACTCATAAACCCCTATAGTTCATGTGCACATGCTCAAACAAACACGTTTTCCCAAATGACAAAAGCAGATAAAGGCCAAGTAGCAACCAGTTTGTTTCCTCCTGCACTATTAGAGAGCTAGCATTTTTAAAAGCATTATAGATTCAGCATATGTGTATGCATTTATGCATGGGTATTAAATGTTTGGCAGCTCATCAAGTGTTCTAAATCTAATGTACTGATTTAAAGAATTTCTATTTTTTTTAACTCAAAAAGAATGATTGTAAAAATAACCCAATTTGCCTTAACTGGTTTGGCTCAGTGGATAGAGCATCAGCCTGCAGACTCAAAGGTCCCAGGTTCGATTCCGGTCAAGGGCATGTACCTTGGTTGCAGGTACATCCCCAGTAGGGAGTGTGCAGGAGGCAGCTAATCGATGTTTTTCTCTAATCTAATGTTTTTAACTCTCTATCCCTCTCCCTTCCTCTCTGTAAAAAATCAATCAATCAATCAATCAATCAATCAATCAATAAATAACCCAGTAGTCCTTATGTTGATCGCCTGGTTGCTGTTTATTATTGGGGATAATTGGAACACAGTCTAATTAGTTTTATTAAGCTTTCCAGGGGTTATTCTGAGGTTCTTTCACTTTGCAGCCTTCACACCTTAACCAAGGTGGGCATGCTTATCCAAGGGAAGCAAGAAGGGAAGCTGGCCCAAGTCATCACCTTAGTAAGTAGTTAGTAACTCATTTCTCCTACTTGTAGTTATATGCCTGCCCCTCATTCCACTATGCAAAGTATTTTCAAGGACTTGTACTCTTGTTGATAATTTCCCTTTAATTTCTTCCTTTTAATACTTCTCATTACAATTTAATTATAATCAATTCTTTGTGAAAATAAAAATTTCCACATGGCTCCTGTCCCATCTCCTCCTTTATCTCCCTAATCAATCTTTACAAAGAGATCTTATGCATAAAGTTATATAAATGTACATCTATGTACTATTCATGTGTTTGTGAAAGATGCTCCCTTTGTGAAAGATAAAAAGAAAAAGCTGAAATTACATATAATCTATTTTCATTTCATTCTCTCTAAATATATTCTGATTACTCTCTCTATTATATAACTAGTAGCCTGGTGCATGAAATTCGTGCACATTAAAAGGGAATTAATTAGCAGAAATCAGCGGTTCTCAACCCCTCTGGTGGTCGAATGACCCTTTCACAGGGATCGCCTAAGACTATCCTGCATATCAGATATTTACATTATGATTCATAACAGTAGCAACATTACAGTTATGAAGTAGCAACGAAAATAATTTCATGGTTGGGTAACAAAATGAGGAACTGTATTTAAAGGGCCAGAAGGTTGAGAACCACTAGTCTAGAGTTTGTCCTTGTGATTTATTAATAATCATCGCAAAGGCTGGCATCACCAGAAACTGTTGTCAAATAGATTTAAATAAGAGGACAGTGTCAGACGGGGACAAATCAATTCTTAGAATCAGAACAACCTCTCCCTCTGCAGATCCTTTTAATACTTCAGCTTCGATAATGTTAGGCCGTAATCTTTTGATAATAAATCTGGTACCATTACAAAGACCCCATTTACTATTATTTCTCAATAGCAAGATGATTGCCCCACTTTCGATTTTATTTTATTTTATTTTAATATTTTTATTGATTTCAGAGAGGAAGGGAGACGGAGAGAGAGATGGAAACATCAGTGATGAAAGAGAATCATTGATTGGCTGCCTCCTGCACGCCCCCCACTGGGGATCGAGCTGGCAACCCAATGCATATGCCCTTGACTGGAATCGAACCCAGGACACTTCAGTCTGTAGGCCAGCACTCTAGCCACTGAGCCAAGCTAGCTAGGGCACACCACTTTCAATTTTAATTTATGACACAGCATTCCCGAAAAAGTAATACTATTAAGAAATTCGATGGGAAATTTTTCCTTTTCAGCATCATCTGTGGAATCAATGGATCATCACTCAAATATGTGTGAAAATCTCCATCGAGTATATCCAAAATTCATTTCATTTTTGAACATGCTCCT
>NW_006287680.1:198012-213307 GCF_000327345.1 Myotis davidii
TTGACTGGCTGCCATGCTGCATTCATCAATAATGAGAAGTTGGGCCTTTTTAATAGTTTTAGCAACTTCACTCTTTATATTGAGCCTAGAAATTGAAGTTTCATTTAATGAAATCGATAATTTATATTGGGAATGAAAGGGGCTTCCACCTAGAAGTAAAATTGCAGCAATTCCTGTAGACACTGTGGGTAAAACAGTACCACCACGACCTCTAATATAACGTATTAAAACTTTATACGGATATGCAGGTGAATAGGATTCCTAGCTGGCAGGCCCCTGACAGCAAGCTGGCCACCTGTGGATTCCGTGAGGAATGGGGCTCCCTCCTCCCTCCTGTCAGGGTCCGGGGTGCAGGTGAATGGGGTTCCTGGCTGGCAGGCCACTGACAGCCAGTTATCCAACAGCAGATTCTGTGAAGAATGGGGCTGCCTCCTCCCTACTGTCAAGGTCTGGTTTGAAGGCCGGACTCAGTACTTCCACGCTCTGCTCTGAGGGAGGGTTCCTGCCTGAAACCTCGCCTTCCAGGAAACAGCTGGGGGAGGGCAAAGCCGTTTCCAGGACAACCCCTGCAGGACTACTTCCTTCCGGTTAGTCAAGCTTCAGGACGTGATGTTACCCAGGGTTTTTATATAAGTAGATATCTGTAAAAAAATAAATGTATGTTTGGGACATACTCAGAAAAACAAAACAAAGAATTTGGAAAACTGCTTCAAATGATTTCTAAGTTCATGCTAAGAGCAAATATTGTTTAAATATGTTATTATCAAAATATCCTGAGACTTGTGTCATTATTTCCTCCTTTTAATATGTGCAACTATAGGCACACATTACTGGTTCAGATGTGAATGGGGTGCATGGTGTCCATTATCTCTCATACTACCTTAAGGACCTTTTTTTGTGTGGTTATTATCACTACAGTTATACTCTTTATTTGCAAGTTTTTCTGTGTCTCAATATTTATAAATGTGTCAATTGCTAGGGCTTCCACTGATAATAAGATTCTCTGCAAGATGAAGGAGGGAGATAAATAAGAGTTGAAATACTGTACTGGTTCATTTTTGAATACAAAGATATATTCTTATTCTTACTGAACTTTTCTATTATATTACCCCAATATTCCAAAGTATCCTGGTTTTATTTGTGAAAATTTCTTTAAATTTTTCTTTAGATTGCACACATTAAAATGAAGTTAAAGACCAATAAAAGAACAGACATCTGTATTTCTGACATAGAAATTATATTTGTGTAGACCAAGTGGAACTGATTCTCTTATTTATTTGATTCCATGAGACCTTAAATGAATATTATTAAAATATGTGTACCTGCATGAAAATACATTTTTTTAAAAAAAAATCTAATAAGGATTTTAAATTTAACATTACTAAATTTATTTATTTTCAGATAATGAAATGAGCTTTAGAGGTTAAGATTATCATAAAATTTAACTTCTAGGTAGAAGCAGACCCAGGAATGATGATTAAGTTTATGTGTCAACCTGACTGGTCCATGGTGTGCCCAGATATTTGGTCAAAAGTACTCTGGGTATTTTCATGAGGGTGTTTTGGATGATATTAAAATTTGAATTGGAAGACTTTGTAAAACAGAATGCCCTTTCTCATGTGGGTGTTCCTGATCCAATCAGTTGAAGGTCTGAATAGAACAAAAAGTCTGACCTCCCCTAAATAAGAGAGAATTCTTCCTTCCTGAGGGCCTGCAGACTGGAAAAACAGCAGTTGGCAAGGTCTCCAGCTTGCCAACTCACCATGAAGATCTTGGGACTGGATAGCCTCCATTATCACATGAGCCAGTTCCTTAGGACCTCTCTCTCTCTCTCTCTCTCTCTCTCTCTCTCTCTCTCTCTCTCTCTTTCTCTCTCCCTCATGCCCTATTGGTGCTGTTTCTCTAGAGAATGCTGACTAATACAATAGATACTGTATCACATTATAGAAAGGGCTCTTCCACTGAATGCTGCTCTTTGAAATTTAATCTTGGATGAGGGAGAAGTACTACATTACATACTCCAGAGTCAACAGGCTGTGAAGGCCATGTATTCCAGAGGGCTTTAGTAGGAGTTGCAAGAGGTGAGATAAGTTGTATCACCTCTATGATTGGCCTGAAAGAACACCTGGAGTCTTTTTTTGTGTGCAGGAAGTTCTCAATTGCATTCCAAAACTTTAGGCTGCCTGCTAGTCAATTAGTGTTAGTTTGTATTTTCTGGTAAGTTTTATGCCATGAGAAAATTTCTCAACAAAATGTACATTGTTTTATCCTTAAAAACATTAATCACAATTGACATTATTTTCCAAATTTAGATCCTCCAATTTTGTGTTATGTTTCATATTGTGCATAATATATTTATATGCATATATACATCATAAAGGTTTGGGTAGGTCATATATTACTGATTTTCTCACTATATTGGAATCCATGGGGATATTAATTTTAAGACCTATGTGAGTATATATTAACAATATTTATTATAATGTAACAACTATAGTAATATTATATATGAAAATATAATATCAATGTCAAATATAGTATAACCCATTATAAAATAGTACACAATCTTTATTACTATTTAACAATTTAATATCAGATTTATTTTACACAGTTTATATTTTAAAGGACATATGGCCATTCAAGCCCAAGTCTGTATATTAATGAGCTAGGTGTATTTAGAATCCACCATCTTCCTTTGACAGTAATTTTCAAATAACCTGTATTTCATAATACAAACAAATCTATGCAACTTAATGAAATAAATAAAAGTTTATTTCTTAAAGACAGTGATGCTAAGATGTAATATTATTAAATACTTCATGATTTCTTTTACAAGTAACTATAAAACAAATGAAGAGATAGAAGTCATCATATGTCTCTATTAAATCTTATGATTTGGGTCAAGGGATACTTTACTTTTCTCCAGAGGTTTGGTGATCTCACATACATTTTTTTTTAATATATTTTATTGATTTTTTACAGAGAGAGGAAGGGAGAGAGATAGAGAGTTAGAAACATCGATGAGCGAGAAACATCAATCAGCTGCCTCCTGCACATCTCCCACTGGGGATGTGCCCGCAACCCAGGTACGTGCCCTTGACCGGAATCAAACCTGGGACCCTTCAGTCCGCAAGCCGACGCTCTATCCACTGAGCCAAACCGGTTTCGGTATCACATACATTTTAATAACACAGAAATTAAAATGAACTGGCTCATTTGTCTTCAAGTAACATTATAGAGATTGAAGTAGAGGAGTGCTCAAATATTTTGAGCCAGAGTTCTGTGGGAAAAGTGGATTTGGAGCTGATACAGTAAGTTAAGAATTAATAGGTGAATAAGAAATAGTCTCCCATTTGTTCAATCAATAGAGGTAAATTGGAAAACTTACCCACTTATTCACATTTAACTATTAATATACTTCTTATTGTCCTGCACAGTTAACTAAGAGAACTAAGTATTTGTGAATAAATCTCAAATAAGCACCTGGGGTGGGAGCATAAAGAAGGGGGAGTGGACTTGAGTTGAGCTCTGGTGAGGCAGCAATTTGCTCTTCAGTAAATCAGGTTGTTGATCAGTTTTAAAAGCCAGTTCAAACTGTTTTACATATATATATATATATATATGGTATAGTTACTATAGCGACTGATACATCGCATGACATTGATATTTTTCTCTCCTGAGAAACATAACATCCATTAGTAAAGCAACTGTCATGCAAAAAAAATAAAAGAATAAAAAACTCTCTGATGAACTTACTGAGGTTTTAAAATGCTTCCCCAAGGACGTACACAAAAAGAGCTTGTAACAGGTCCATGCATTTGAAATTATGAAGAGTCAAATAAAAATTTCAGATATGTAGTTTTTGTCAAATAATTTCAGCTCTTCTAAGTATCAAGAGCTGCCATTGTGTAAAATTTCATAAAATATGACAATTTCTTAAGTTATATTTATGCTTATGTCAAGGAAGAGTAGATGCATAAATGCTTCTTAATAAAGTAATCAAACTCTACCCATATCCATCAACAAGTGATTGATTTACTTAAAGGTTTTCAAACTCTATGACATTTAATTCTGCCTTGAACATTTTATTTATTTATTTATTTTCAAATTGCTTTCATGATAATTTCATTGGGCATCTCATTATAACACAATTTTTTATTTATCAAAATCCTACTCAAGAAAATAGTCAACTTTCAATTATTTGACTTTATAGAAAAATAGCAATAATTCAAAATTATGGATAGCCCTCTAAGTCATTCATATAGCTCTCACATTGACTTTAATTGCTTTAAGAACATTATTTAAAACACCAGTGGCCCACTGCACAAAATTTGTGCACATTAAAAGGGAATTAATTAGAGGAAATATTTTAATATTGCTATTTGCCCTTTCTCTATAATAGAAATGTCAGAAATGAAATAAAATTAGTAAAATGTATATAAAAAGTCTTCCTCCTGTCAGAGTCTGGGGCATACCATGGGACCCAGAGTGAAGTCCCCATCCATCCATGCATGCCTCGAAATTGCAAGACCCAGACCTGGCTGGCCCCACCCCCATCAAGCCCTATGGGCAGGGGGCACAACCTCAGGTCCCCTGGCACATTCCAGGCTGGGGGTGCAACCTCAGATCCCCTGGTGCACCCTCAGGCCCCCCGTCAAACCCTGCCAGACTGGGGGTGCAGCCTCAGGTCCCTGTTGATCACTCATTACAGCTCATTACAGGAACCCCACATCCGCTGTGAATGCAGCCATCTTGTGTTATGGGAATCCCGCCTCCACTGTGGGTGCAGCCATCTTGTGATGGTGTGAGGGTTAATTTGCATATTACCTCTTTATTATGTAGGATTATGGCAATTGTAAAAACGGCCACGATATTGGAAGGATTGTTAGTGAAGTGAAGGGGACCATGGGCTTGGGCCCTTCACTATTAAGTAGGTAGCAGGTAAGCATAAGAACTCACAAAGGAGAAGAACCAGTAATAACTAGTGAGATGAAAGGAAAATGAAAACAATAATGATGTCTTGAAATACAAAGGAAGAGGGTCAATCAAAAATGAAAGAGTGATCAGTTGTATCCAATGCTGCTGAAAAGAACTGAGCATTGTTCATTGACATTAAGAAAAGAGAAATCAATAGCTTCAGTACCACGGTGATAGTAAAATCCAGACTATAGGAGATTAAAAGAGAATAAGAAGAAAATATGGTAGGACTGACTGGGAATTTTATTTTTTATTTTTTGAGGAACCTCCACACTGTTTTCCATAATGGCTGCATCGGTCTGCATTCCCACCAACAGTGTACAGGGTTTCTTTTATCTCCACATCCTCATCAGCACTTTCTATTTCTTGCTTTTTGATAATAGCTATTCATTGCTTATTGTGGAAGAGAGGTTCTATGAGATAGATTCAAACAGCCATCTTAACCTGATGCCTCCATTTACCTGCATTTGAATTGCAGCTTTAACAGAAAACCTTTTAGCCTTATTGGTGTTACAAGTGGTTAGAGCATCGGTTGGGGACTGAAGGATCTCACTTCGATTTTGGTCAAGAGCACCTACCTGGGTTGTGAGTTTGTTTTCCAGCCCCACGTCTACACTGGTGTGGGAGGTAACCAATCAATGAGACATCAATATTTCTCTCTCTTTCTCCCCCTCCCTCCCTTCCATTCTCTCTAAAAAATTAGTGGAAAAAACATCCTGAAGTGATGATTATAAAATAATAAAATAAAAAGAAAAGTTGGCTCACCTGGTTAGTGTGGCTCAGTGGTTGAGCATTGAGCTACTGGCTGTGGTTTGATTTCCAGTCAGGGCACAAGCCTGAGTTGCAAGTTTGATCCCCAGTGGGGTGTGTGCCGGAGGCAGGTGATGAATGATTCTCTCTCATCATCGATGTTTCTATCTTGCTCTCTCCTTTTCTCTCTAAAATCAATCCTATATAATAAAAGGGTAATATGCAAATCGACCAAATGGTGGAAAGACCGGTTGCTATGATGTGCACTGAGCAGGCAGGCAAGAGGTTAGGGGTTATTAGACAGGCAGACAGAGCAGTTAGGGGCAATTAGGCAGGCAGGCAGGCAGGTGAGCGGTTAGGAGCCAGCGGTTCTGGATTGTGAGGATGTCCCACTGCTGGTTTAGGGACTTTACCTGGCAGTTGGACATCCCCCGAGGGGTCCCAGATTGTGAGAGTGTGCAGGCCCAGGCCGGGCTGAGTGACCCCCCCACCCCAACCCCCGCTCCCAGTGCACAAATTTGATGCACTGGGCTTCTAGTAAAAATATAAAAAACAAATCAATAAAGTAAAATAAAACCTTCTATTAAATAAACTTAAATGATGCTTTTCAGCTTATCCTTCTAGGAAATTTTGTCTATGAAATGTTTCAACTAGGGTTATACAGTTATAGTTAATTCAAATATATATAAAATAACATTTTCACTATCTTTGTAACTGTGGTAATTGTGATGTCTTATTTTATTGCATTATAGTTGCCCTATCAATGGAGCTTTTATTTTTGTTTTATTTAGAGAAAATAATTATGTAATTCAGCCATCTCTTAAAGAATCTTTTTCAGGATTTTTTACAGTCCATTTTTTATTTGTTATTATTTTCTTTCAAATAAGGAAAATGGCATTTAAAATGGATGCAGAGAAATGAAAACTTCCAGATTCCTTTTTTTACAAACCAGTCAGATAAAGTGAAATATAATACTCCTCATTTTTCAAGAGAATTTTACAAAGAAGCACCAGTGCACATTATTTTCCCTTTGTTTTGCTGCTTGAATTTATTAAAACTGCTTTGAATAGAGCCCTTAAAATGTTAATATGTGACACATTCCTACATTAATTTTAGGGAAATGGACAAGAGGCTCTAACAGCTCTTTCCTTCCCTCACCCCAAATTCAGCTCAGTAGGGTATCCTATTACCTTTCTTTCTGTAATTGCAAATGCTAAAGGAATCAGTGATAATTTTAGAAAAGCTAAACAGCATCTGGAGGTGTCAGTGTTCTCAGTAGCAATTTGGATTGAAAGAGAGTGTGTGCTATATATATATATATTGAGGTTTGAACTTCAGGGGATGCAAAGCTAGAATTAAGCACAGTTTTGTTCAGTGGGAAGGTCTGAGTAATGAAAGAACAGCCATTTACTTTTCCAATTCAATAAATCTTCAAAAAAAACAAAAAAAAACAAACCCAAAACTGTAAAAGCAGGGTCAAGTCAGCTTTGTAACCTCAAAGATTTAATCCACAGTAACTCTTGAACTCTCAGTTTAGCTAGATTGGAAAAACTGGGTCAGGTTGTTAAATATAGAAATAAAGGACCGTGATATATCAAGCGAAATTGTATTAATCCCAAAGAATAGAGAATTGCTTGCAAAGTAAGAAACATAATTTCACTGAATTAAAATGTGAAAGAGCTACCTGTATAAGACTTACTTAGAGCTTTACATAATTAATAGTTTAAAAATAAATATTTGAAATAATTTAAATAGTACATATTAAATTTATCTCTGATTCCAAGAAAAAGTTCTAGAAGAAATGTTGGAAGCCCATAAACTGAAAATGCCTAGCCACAGGATGCAATCTCCCAGAGTTTAAATATCTGTGAATGATCACTTAACCGGCCATGTGACTGGAACTGCTGCATAGATCTACAGCAAAGTGGCGATGTTTTGCTGTCCTAGTATGTTATGAGCTGAATGTGTGTGTTCCTCCAAAATTCGTATTTTAAAACTTTAACCCCCAAAGTGATAGTATTATGGGTTGGGGCCTTTGGGGCATAATTAAGTTTCATTGAGATCATGTGGGTGGGACTCCAGTAATGGCATTTGTGCCCCTTAGGAGAGACCAGAGAGCTTGCTCTCTCTCTCTCTCTTTCTGCCATGTGAAGTCATATCAAGAAGGCAGCCATCAGCAAACCTGGAAGAGAGCTCTCACCAGAATCCAAATCAGCTGATACCAGTACTTTATTCTTGAACTTCCTAGCCTCCCAAATTGGGAGTAATCCTATATAATGAAGGCCTAATATGCTAAGTGTCCAGTCATCCGTTCAACCAATCAAAGCATAATATGCTAATGATATTCTAAGGCAGCTCAACCACTCACTATGACATGCACTGACCACCAAGGGGAAGACAGTTGACCAGTTGACCAGTCGCTATGATGTGTACTGGCCACCAGGGGGCAGATGTTCCAACCAGTAGGTTAGCTTGCTGCTGGGGTCTGACTGATTGGGACTGAGTGAGATGGGCTGGACATACCCTAGAGCCCTTCAATGGTTCCTCCCCAGCTGGCCAACCTCCTATGTCCCTCCCAGGCCCCAGTCATTCACCAGTGGTGTCCCTGGACTGGCCTGCACCTTCTTGCAATCTGGGACCCCTCAGGAGAAGTCTGAGAGCTAGTTTCAGCCCGACCCCACAGGCCAGCCCGAGGGGCCCCACTAGTGCACAAATTTGTGCACTGGGCCTCTAGTGGCTATATATTACTTAAGTCAGCTAGATTATGCTATTCTCTTATAGTTGCCTGAAGTGACTTACTAATACATATATTTACATATCTTTTCAGGTTAAATGACAAGCAGCAAAGCATTTTTATGAATTAAGTCATTTCTGGGGTAAGATAAGCAACACCTAAAAACGTAAGGTAGTGTTTTCAGTATTCACAACTAGCAAGTTTAGATGAAGTAGTGATATTTTTAAAATATATTTTTATTGATTTTAGAGAGAGAGGGAGAAGGAGAGATAGAAACAGAGAGAAACATTGATCAGTTGCTTCCTGCATGCCCCCTACTGGGCATCGAGCCTACAACCCAGGCATAAGTCCTGATGAGGAATCAAACCCGGCTGCCTCCTGGAGCAAGGGACAATGCTTGTCCAACGAGCTGGGTGAAGTAGTGGTATTTTTTGAATAACACATCCAAACAATGTACATGACATAATAAAAAACATGCAAAGGACATTTCATAGGGTAAATGAGGAGAAAAAGGATAAAAGTGAAAATGAGAAAAGAGTATGCTGATCTAAAAATTGCATTTGAAGTCTATGAAATGCAAATAGCAAGGCTGTTGCTTTACATGCCCTGCAATAGAGATCTGTACTATCTAATTCACTGTTCCATGTGAATTCAGTTCACCCAGCAATATTATCAGTAATTACAAGGAGAAAGCATTTTTCCCATTATGAAAATCCAGGCTCTGGCAAAAAGGCTTCTGTCATGATCCAACCTGTTTGATCCTATTAAAGGATCTGTGCCAGAGTAGGAAGGGCTTTTGTCTTTTGAATCAGTGCTTTCTTCTCTTGACTATTATATGTGGAGAGTGTTTTGCCTAATTGCACACTTACCAGTGAAGCTCAAGAATTAACAAGAATTTCAAATTTCTGATTTGATGAGGCTAACCTCATCCCATGTCCATAGAAAAATTATTTTAAATCACTGCTCATACAGATTTTTGTTGCAACTAATTTATTCATTTTTTATCTTCAGATATTATGAGTCAAAAATCTCCCAACTCAGGCTGTTACTGAAATGTTGACCATTTGCCACCCCTAACTAAGTCTGTTTTGAATTGCTAGAGATAGTTTACAGTCATTATAAGTCAACAGATCTGCAGAGCCCAATGGGTTTCTATTACCTTTGTTTATCCTGCATGACACAAACCTCAGGGATTGACTGAGGGTTATGTCAGTGAGTTTCAAAATTGTGCAAATGCTGCTTCTACTTATACTTTTGCTGTCTTTTGTCTTCCCCAGCTCTCCCTCCAACATCACGCGTATATGGTTGCTCACAATTTCTTCTCTCTGTACGAAGGGCTATTGTCAGGTGTTCTAGACTGAGAAATTCCCAAGACAAGGACACTATGTTATTGACTTCTGCATCACTAGCTTCCAGATTAGTACTTGTGTCGTAGGAGGTATGCCAAGATATAAGTAAGTTACTCATGTATTAAAGGAATTAATGAAAACATGGTGGAAAAGGGAGTGCAATCAAGGCAGGAAGTCAGAAAAGCTTCCTCAAAAAAGTAAAGCTGTTAAAAATATGATAATTTGATTTTTTTAAAAGAAAAGAATCATGAGTTATAACTTGTATTCATCCCCATACTAAAGCTTCAAGATACATAATCTCAATATAGCTGAATCCCCCCAAAAATTGATAAATTATTTATGGTATATGGAGACTTATAATTGTCTCTGAATTATTGATAAATAATACATAGAAATAATTATCATAAAACAACTTATTTGAAGAACCCAAGTAGAAATAATAACCTAAAAATGTATTTAACTCTTTAAAACAGCAATTAGAAATAACACATTTTTCTCAATACACACAGAATATTTGATTAAATGAACCAAGTAGTAAGCAGTAAATTAATTTTCAAAAAATTCAACAAATTGCCCTAGCTGGTTTGCTCAGTGTTTAGAGCATCAGCCCTTGGACTAAAGGGTCTCAGGTTTGGTTCCAGTTAAGGGCACATAATTCGGTTGCAGGCTCAATATCCGGCCTTGGTTGGGTGCATGTGGGAGGCAACCTACCCATGTGTCTCTCTCACATCTATGATTCTCTCTGTCTCCCCCTCTCCCTTCCACTCTCTATAAAAAATCAATGGAAAAAAAGATCCTCCAGCGAGGACTAACCAAAAAAATCCTTTTAAAAAAATTAGTGGTAGTCAGGATTTATTTCCTGAATACAATAAAATTAATAATAACTTATCCCTAAATTAGAAAACATGTTTTAAAAACAAATATGCTTAAAAAGAAAATTAATTTTTGCAGCCTTATATTTCAATGAAGAAATAGAAAATAATAAAATGTTCCACATAAATTGTTCTTAACTTATATTTTCACCTTTCAGCTATAACAAAGCTCCTATTAAAATCAAATGTTTGAGCAGTATAAAAGCATGTGTGTGTGTGGTATGTGTGTATACACACATTTAAAAATCTTACAAATTTACCAAGGCAGCATAATTTGAGTGTCCAAGAATCTGAAGAATAGGAGATTCATTGAAGTGGGCCCAAAATTCCACTGCTTTTTTCCCCAAGGAATTTGATGACTCATAAGTAGCACATTAGGAGACTCTAAGCAGGTTTATGAGGTAACATTCCTCACTCTCCCACATCAACACGCATTCCAACCTGCACAAGCTCAATTTCAGGCAAGAATGTCCGAGAGAACATAGGGCCCCTTCCTTGATCCAGCCTCTCCACTCATAACATGAAAACTTTATCCCAAGCTTGATAGGTGGAGGGCACTGGGCCCCAATTACCCTTGCCTGCATTTGCTCAAAGACTGGAGGCCCCATGCTATACGGCATAAGGCATAAGACATAAAGGCCAGAGGTGACCCTCCCAACCAGCACCCTGTTTGTAAAGCAGGAGTGTCATTTTTAGAGACTTGAAGAACTGTTTCCACTCCAGCTTCCAAGAGGTGTGCAGACACCTTACCCAGAGGAAGAGACAGGCTGCAAGAACAGAGGCTCTGAAGCTTTTACAAGGGAATGTACTTTATTTGGAACAACTAGTAGTGAAGGACTTCAAAGGTAAGGACACTGTTGACAACAGCAGAGATGTTGATACTAAGCAATGAAGACAAGGCTGGTAACTTTATGAGACAAACAGGTTCAACATAGATCAGAAATGAGTTTAACAGAAGAATCGGGCAAAGAGACAGTGAAGAAGAGCTCTCCTGGGTTTGAAACAAGCCCCCAAAACTGGCCTCAAAGGGACCTGAGTTTAATTGGATTATATTGTGCAATAATCTATGCTCATAAGATGGTGAGAAGCAATAAAACAGCAAGCTGGCACTTATTGTAGGTGAACAACTGAGTGTAATGCCAACCAGAGCAGATAGCTTAACAAACAGATCAGGGGAAAGAAAAACAAAGACAATCTTGCTAAAACCTTTGTCATGCCAGGGCGACTGTGAGAGAATGTGCCAGACTATGCTCGCTAAGGAGTGAAATCAGAGGCTATAAATTGATGGAAAGACAAACTTCACTAAAATGCCAATAAACAAACTAAAAAATTATAAAAAAGAACTACACAAGCAAAAACAAGTTTCAGGAGATTATTAGAAAAGGCATTATATTGTATCTTAAACATAATTTTTAGCAAAAATTATGAAACATGCAAAGAAACTAAAAAAGTATGGCCCATATAGGAAACTGAAAAAATGTGGCCCATGCACAGGGAACAATAAAAACAAACAAACAGGCAACAGAAACTACCTATGATAGGACTATTTGGCAGACAAAAAACTTTGAAACAGTCATCATGCATTTAAAAAAAACACAACTTGAAAAACTTGCTTAAAAAAAGAAAGAAGATATTATGCCAATATCTCATGAACTATAGAATATCAATAAAGAGATAATAAAAACAGGAAATCTGGAGCTGAAAGGGGATAAGCAATGATTTGAGCTACATAAGAAAGAATAATCAAACTTGAAGATAACTTAATAGAGAGCATGTAAGAACATGATCTGGAGGATAAACAATCCAATCAAAACATGGATAAAGGACCTAAATAGACACTTTTCGAAAGAGGACATACAGAAGGCCAAGAGACATATGAAAACATGTTCAAAGTTACTAATCATCCGAGAGATGCAAACTCACAAACAAGATATGGGTGCATACATACTTGCATCTAAGTTGTCAGGCTACAAGATAGATTGCAAACTTAAATGCATATATTCGCCTAAAATAAACATGATCTTATAAAAATAGAATAGGATTTGGTATAATGAGGACTCATATTGTAGGTAGAAGTATAAATTGGAACAATACTATTGTTCATTTGGTAAAATTATATTTTGTGACCAAACCAATTCCACTCCTAATCATGCTACCAGAGAAACTCCTGAATATACACACTAGAGATATGTTTTTGAAGGTTATTAGCATCTTTATATACAATAACAAAAAGTAAAACCAGCTATGTGTTTACCAAAAGAAAAATAAGTTAGTAAGTTGTGATATATTCAAATAATTTAGTAATATATAGTAATCATAACAAGCAACAAGATAAAAGTGCAGAACAATAGTACAAACTGTATGGCTTCACTGACATAAAATTCTAGAAAATGTAAACTAACCACTAAAGACAGAAGACAAATCTGTAATCTCCTGAGGCTAGAGGTGAGGGACAGGTGGGGAGAGGTGGCACAAGAAAGCTTTTAGGAGTGACAAACATGTCCATTAACTTGATTATGGTAATTTCATATGTGCACACATGTGCCAAAACCTATCAAGTTGTACATTTTACAGCAATTGAACACACTCATAGCAAGTTATTATACGTCAAGTATACCTCAATAAAAATTTTAAGCATAAAAAAATAAATAAACTAGAAATATATATGTTGTTCCACATAGAATGGTATCATAATAAAAATCTCTCCAATATTTATTAATATAACAACCATGTATTGTGTTCTTGGTTTCATGGGTCAGAATTTAGGTAAAGCATAGGCAACATGGTTTACCCCTTCTCTATCTTATCTGAGGCTTCCGTTGGGAGACTTGAAAGTTGGGGTTATATTGTCTAAAGGCAGGCTCATTCCCAAGTTCTTGCTGTCATTGGATCATCTTAATTGCTCTCCATGAAACCTCTCCATGAGTCTCTTCACAAGGACTAGTTTTGGTTTTCTCATATCATAGTTGCTAATTCCCCTTGAGGAGCATCTTAAAATTGAGAGTAGAATGAAAGCTGAATCCTCCTTATGATCTATTTCAGAAGTCATAGAGTTCACTTCTGCTATAATCTACTGATCAGAATAGTCAAAAGCTCGCACCCATATTCAAGTGGAGAAAACCCCAGACAACTCCCAGGACATGATAAGAAGAACATATTGGTGGAAAGATTGTTACAGTCATCTAGGAAAATAAAGTCTGCTGAACAGCTCCTTCAGCACAAATAAACTTCTTAGTGGAGAAAGCAAGTTTCAATACAGTAGAATTCTATTCAGGTGGAATGCTTTCAATATATATGTGCATGTATATATTTAAAACTATATTTAGAAAAAAGGACATGGACACAGACAGTAGGGGAAGTGAGGGCATGTCCTAGGGCAGTGGTCGGCAAACTGCGGCTCGCGAGCCACATGCGGCTCTTTGGCCCCTTGAGTGTGGCCATGAAGTTTCAATCGCACTGTATGTGCATGCCCGCATGTGGTGTTTTGTGGAAGAGCCACACTCAAGGGGCTGCAGTTTGCTGACCACTGTCCTAGGGAATGGGAATGGCTGGGGAGAGGTCAATGAGGGAAAAGGATGATATATGTAATACTTTAAACAAATAATTTAAATATAAAAATATATTATCTCAAAAAAAGAAAAAAATGCACTGAAAATAATAAATATGAATTTCAAGAAAAATGTTATCATTAGGATGTTGGAGGGAGATGTATGCAATCATGAGGGAATATACAATAAGCACCCATAGTAATATGACACAGTGATATGCTTAATTTCTTAACATGGGTTGCATGGGCGTTCGTTATAGCATACTAGAGGCCCAATGCACAAAATTCATGCAAGAGTAGGCCTTCCTTCCCCTGGATGCTGATACTAACTTCCATCTGGCACCCAGGACCTGGGCTTCCCTCTGGCTACTGGCAGGCACCCTGGACCTGGGCTTCCTCCTGCTGCCAGCAGGCACCCAGGACCTAGGCTTCACTCCAGCCCCGGCTTCGTCCGGAATGATGTCTAGTCTAATTAGCACATTACCCTTTAATTATTATAGATTACTATATGAGTTTGTCTAAACTCCAAAGGCTTTTGAATTTAGCTAGACATGGGGTATTATAGAAAGGGAAGTGCCAATGATGCATTCTAGATTCAGAATTTATAGAGGTGATGCCCTGTCTCTAAAAGATGCATGTATATTAAATAGAGAAATATATAAAGACACCCACAGCAGATATATAGTCAGACATGAAGCTCTTGGGTCAGCCTTCTTTATGTCAATACTAGAGACCCGATGCACAAAGATTCATGCAAGAATAGGTCTTCCTTCCCCTGACTGCCAGCACCTGCTTCCCTCCAGCACCCAGGACATCGGCTGCTTCACTCCGGCTGCTGCCAGGCACACAGGACCAAGGCTGCTTTGCTCCAGTTGCCACTGCCACCCACCGGGGGCATGCTCTGAGCCGTGCTGAGGCCGCTTGGAGCACACCCCCACCCCTGGTGTGTGTCTGCTGTGGTTGAGGGCGGTGCACAGCTCCTCCTGAGCCAGTAGTTCTCAACCTTCTGGCCCTTTAAATACAGTTCCTCATGTTGTGACCCAACCATAAAATTATTTTCATTGCT